>NC_057810.1:728407291-728543048 GCF_018294505.1 Triticum aestivum
ATCTTGAAAAATAATCAACTATAACTAGACCAAAAGAATTTCCACCGAGACTTTTGTAAGCGTTGGGACCAAAGAGATCCATGTGAAGTAGCTCAAGTGGCCTCCTTGTGGTCATGATGTTCTTCACGGGATGCCTTCCTCCAACCTGTTTACCTGCTTGACAAGCACTGCAAAGTCTATCCTTATCAAATATGACATCATTAACGCCAAGGATATGATTTCCTTTGATAAGCTTGTCAAGATTTCGCATGCCAACGTGACCTAATCGTCTATGCCATAACCAACCTTTAGAGGATTTAGCAATGACGCAAGTTCTAGGTTGAGCCTTTTTAGTGAAATCAACAATGTAAAGATCACCTCTACATATACCGATAAATACCATTTTATGATTGTCTCTACGAAACACTTCACAATCTACTTCAGTAAATAGGACATTGAAACCGAAATCAGCAAGTCTAGATATTGAAAGTAAATTGTAGCCAAGAGACTCAACGAGCATAACATTTTGAATGGAGCTATCATGTGAGATGGCCACCTTACCGAGGCCAACCACCTTACCCTTTGAGTTGTCACCGAAAGTGACATACTTTCGGGGACCATCATTTTCAGCAAGATCACGAAACATGTCTTTATCTCCGGACATGTGATAGGTACATCCACTATCAAGAACCCATTCCTTTCCTCCTGCCATATATCCCTGAAGATTTGCCATAAGACCAAAGTGTCTCATTGCATCATCAAGATCAAAGTCGTCATCATCATCCTCATCATACTATCCAAGTTCAACATCGTAATGTGGTGGATCAATTCCTAGTGAGGGTGATTCATTAGTATGAGTTTGACAATGATCTCCTTTATAAAGTCTAGTAGCTTCGGAAATAATATCGCTAATAATTCCAACATTTCCTTTGGCACGCATAAGATTTGTAAGTTCAAATAGACAATTACCAAACATAGGATCATTGGAATTCATCTTACTCAAGGCAATAGACTTATGGAGAATTTAATCAAGATTTTTTAGGGAATAATTTGGAAAATGTTCCTCAAGAAATTTCCATATAGTGTAGGCACACTTAAGAGTAGGCAGTTTTCCAATAAAAATTCTAGGCAAGCCTCTAGTGATAAGATTAACAGTTCTAAGATTTCTGATCATGTCAATTGACTCATCAAGGGTGGGATGCATAGGATCGACATGAGGTTCACAAGGGCTAGCAATGTAGTTGTTCAAATGATATTGATTGAAAATCACAAGCATCTCATTTTTCCACTCATGAAAATACTCCCCATCAAGTATAGGCACACTATGTCTAAGACTCCCGAAAGTAGACTCATCCGTCTTCCTCCAATGGTGATTAAACCAAAGCAATGTAGATCAAGCTCTGATACCAATTGAAAGGATCGAGAAGAGGTGTCTAGAGGGGGGGGGGGTGATTAGACACTAGGTGCTAAAAGTAGCAGCTTTTAAATTCTTTAAGTTTAAGTGGAGTATTGGCACAAGTTTAACAATCACAATACATATCAAGCAAGCATGCAAAGAGTATATGAGCAGCAGAAAGTAAAGCATGCAACTTGCAAGAATGTAAAGAGAAGGGTTTGGAGATTTCAAACACAATTTGGAGACACGGTGATTTTTGAGCCGTGGTTCCAATAGGTGGTGCTATCGTACATCCACGTTGATGGAGACTTCAAACCACGAAGGGTAACGGCTGCGCGAGTCCACGGAGGGCTCCACCCAAGAAGGGTCCACGAAGAAGCAACCTTGTCTATCCCACCATGGCCCTCGCCCACGAAGGACTTGCCTCACTAGCGGTAGATCTTCACGAAGTAGGCGATCTCCTTGCCCTTACAAACTCCTTGGTTCAACTCTACAATCTTGTCGGAGGCTCCCAAGTGACACCTAGCCAATCTAGGAGACACCACTCTCCAACAAGTAACAAATGGTGTGTTGATGATGAACTCCTTGCTCTTGTGCTTCAAATGATAGTCTCCCCAACACTCAACTCTCTCTCACACATGATTTGGATTTGGTGCAAAGAAGATTTGAGTGGAAAGCAACTTGGGGAAGGCTAGAGATCAAGATTCATATGGTAGGAATGGAATATCTTGGTCTCAACACATGAGTAGGTGGTTCTCTCTTAAAAATGGTAAGTTGGAAGTGTAGGTTTGTTCTGATGGCTCTGTCCACGAATGAAAAGGAGGTGGAGGGGTATTTATAGCCTCCACACAAAATCTTACACACAATTTACCAATCTCGGTAGGACCGAATCAATAAACTTGGTCAGACTGATTTAGTAAACCTAGTGACCGTTAGGATTTTTGGTGGGACCGACATGCAACTCGGTAGGACCGATATGGTTAGGGTTAGGGCATAACGTGATCTCGGTGAGACCGATTACACAAACTCGGTGAGACAAATTTTGGTAATAAGTTAACCAGAGAGTTGGTCAGGAAAACTCGGTGTGACCGATTCGCTCATCTCGGTGGGACCGAAATGTTACAAAAAGGAAATAGAGAGTTTGCATTGTAATCTCGGTAGGAGCGATTACTCAAACTCGGTAAGACTGATTTTGATAATGGACATATACAGAGAGATTACAATCCCATCTCGGTGAGACCGATTTGCCTAGAGTTTGTGGCAGTGGCTATGACATCTGAACTCGGTGGCGCCGGATAGAAAGAATCGGTGGGGCCGAGTTAAACTTTAGGTTTAGGTCATATGTGGATGTGGGAAAGTAGTTGAGGGTTTTGGAGCATATCACTAAGCACTATGAAGCAAGAAACTCATTAAGCAACACCTCATCCCTCCTTGATAGTATTGGCTTTTCCTATAGACTCAATGTGATCTTGGATCACTAAAATATAAAATGTAGAGTCTTGAGCTTGAAGATTGAGCCAATCCTTTGTCCTTAGCATCTTGAAGGGGTTCCACATCCTTTAGTTCATGCCACTTCATTGTTGAACTTATCTGAAAATATACTAGGTAAAAGTGTTAGTCCAACAAGAGATATGTTGACATTAATTACCAAAATCACCTAGGGAGCACTTGTGCTTTCAAAAAGCACAAAGAATTATTCTAGATCTTGTTAGTTGTGCTATGTATGCCTAGTAGTGCCATTTCAGCATGCCCATGGTTGTGCATTTGCTACCTCAATTAGCACATGGGTTGATAAAGCAATTCAAGAACTCTCTGTTATTACTTCCTAGTCAAGTGATGGTACTTAATTTCCTAGTCAAGTGGTGGTACTTAATTACGAATAAAACTAGCATAACGTGCATATAAATTCATCTACTTCATGGAATTGGTTATGGTGGATTATACAAGACTAACCCATTTCCATATGTGATGTCCATTCAACTACTCACTCAGAAACTTCTCATCATTCTTTTAATCGATCAAGTTTCCTTCAACCCAAAAAAATATTTGCCTTCACTTTATCTCTGGCAAGGCAAGGGGTCATAAACTAAGCACACAAGTAGGATTGTAACACATAATTCTGTAGTCCAGTCACATGATTAAGAGACACGATAAACAGTTCTTGATTGCTTTATCAACACATACCCCATGCTCACTGTTTGCTTTCCCCCAAAACTAAACATGCAAATAGAATGGTCATATAATATGATTCTGCAGTCTAGTCACATGACTAAAAATAATGCTTCTGCTTCTATCAAATTACTGATCCTCACATGATAAAGAAATGATTAACAACTTTGACATACCTTTCTTAATACCTATCATGTGGACGATATGCTGTTCTCGAAAGGGAGCTGAAAACATAGCTAAAACGAGTCGGTTCCCACATTTCACACATCTTTCATGATGCAATGGACTTGGAGTGATGGTACGTATGAATATAACTAGAATAACATGCATATCAAGTTTGTCTACTTCTAGAAAGTTGGTTATAATTTCGGATAATTCAACCATTCTCTCCATTCTCTCGCCATTCACAAACATATGCACTTTGGGTAATTTTGCTTCTAGAATAACATCCTATTTGCATATGCAATTTCTGTTCAACCATTTATCATTCACAAACATTCTCGCCATTCTCTCGCCAAAAAAACTATGAACAAAATCATATCAAGCAGGGCAGGGGTTCACTGGGGCAGGGGCGCGCGGGGGAGGCGTCGGGGCGGCTCGGGGAGGCGACGGCGACCTCGGGGTGGCTCGGGGAGGCGACGACGACGGCGACCTCGGGGAGGCGACGGCGACGGCGACGACGACCTCGGGGCGGCTCGGGGAGGCGACGGCGCGCGCGATGTCGGGGCAGGGGCGCGGCGACGACGTCGATCGGGGAGGGGGTGCGGCAACGGCGATCCTCCTTGAGGTTTATTCCTCTTTTGTTTTCTTAGGGCTTTTTGAGCTGGTGTCCTCAAGAGAACCCATTTACGTGTTTCCTCTTATTTGTGTACTTTGATCAGGTGCTTGTGGTGGTTTACTTTATATATCAAGTCAATAGAAAGCCTTTCTCAATGATGGAATTTGTAAACCCCTCAAAAAGTCAAAACCATTTGGTTTACACAGGAAGCATCTACTAGAGGGAAAGTACTGGCTGCACTCACTTTCGACAGTGAACAGTAAATTCAAAAAAATAGAAAAAACATCAAAAAATTCTGAAACTTGGTGGATAGTGGCGGCGTCGATATTGTAGAGCGCGGCCATGCCGCTGCTGTCGATGCAGAGGATCCTTTCCTCGCCCCCGGCAGTGCCGCCGTAGAATGGAAAGAAGTCGAGCATCCCCGTGCCACCGTCCGGGTGGGAGGAGGCCTTGAACCTGAATTAGGGCGTGGCCACCCGCAAGACGTCGTAGTCCTTCTCCGACAGTTCTGACGTGCCATCGCAATCCGTGTCTGATGACGACATCTCCGACTCTTTGGCCTTCGGCTTGGCCGCGGCGGCGGCTCGTTGGATCTGGTGCTGCTGTGCCTCGGCCGTGGAGGGGTAGAAGAGGTGTTTGTTGGGGTTGGCCCAGCAACTCTCCGTCGTAGTATTGGCCGATCGCCACGTTCAAGAACCGCCGGGCCTTCATATCGATCTGCTCATCTCCTCCTCCACGCAATTCCCTCGGCACATATGGATGACAGATCCATCGGAGAAGAAGAAAGCCGGATTGGAGATTGACGAACGAAGCGGCGGCTGGCTAGGTCATCTCTGGCACATATCCATCGGTGTTACCGTCGACCGCTGTTTATGTGCGTGCGTGCGTGAGTGGATGTATGGGCCGGCCTATCATCAAGTAGCACGATTTGAACCTGGTGTTAAACGGTCACTTGTGTATGTAACGTTAAGTCTGTAAACTGAGTCCTCCCCTAGATATTAGATATTAGGATCTAGCAACGCTCCTGGCCTGCGTGCCACTTTTCCAGGAGCGCTCGCTCTCTCCCTGCAGGGTATATGTATACACGTTGTAACCTCATTGATTCAATGAATACAGAAACAATCTTTTCAACTTGGTATCAGTTACCAGGCGCCCCATGGCCGCGACTCATTCCTCCACCGCCGCCGCCACGAGCTCTGCCACCTCCCCCGGCGATCTCTCGTCCGCTTCAACGGCGCCTGCCGCAGCCTCCTCCACTCCTTCCTCCCCGCCGTTCATTTTCGGCACCTCCCCCTCTCTCCTCAACGGCACCACCCCCGCAGCTGGCACCCAGTTTGCCCCTCTGTTCAACGCCGGCGTTCCTCCTGCTCCCCCGGCGCCCACTCCCCGCCTTCCCATATTCCAGGACCATATCACCAATCACATCAAGTTTCTCCTCAACCCCGCCGATCACAACTATGACAAATGGAAGACCTTCCGCTACGGCATCTCCTACCTCATCGACCATCCGCCGCCCCCAAATGCTTCCGCCACCTACCTCGAGCTCGATGCTCATGTCGTTCTCTGGATTTACGCCACCCTTTCGGACACCATGTGTGACCACGTCGTCGGCGCCACGACCACCTTCGCCCTCTGGAACAAGATCCGCGACTACTTCCTCGCCAATCGCGCCGCTCGCTTCATCAGCACCATCCCCTCCTTCCCGCGCCGCCGGCGCCCACCACTCCGCTCCACCAGCACCATCCCTCGTCCTGGGAACACGCGGCCATGCTCAACGCCGCCTACAGCAATGGTGGTTTCCCCTCTGCTCCCGTGCCCGAGTGGTATTTCGACAACGGCGCGTCATCTCACGTCACCGGCAACCAAGGTAACCTAACCCGGTCTAGTTGTTCTTTAAAGCACGTTCCTTCTAGCATCTTGGTTGGCAATGGGCACCACTTACCTGTCACGGCTACTGGCTCCACCTCTCTTCCTCCCAACAACTTTCGCCTTACCGACGTTCTCGTTTTTCCTCATGTTGTCACTAGCTTAATTTTTGTCCGTCGTTTTACTAAAGACAATTCTTGCTCAGTTGAATTTTACCCTTGCGGTTTTCTTGTGAAGGATCTTCGAACTCGGAGGGTTCTCATGATCTCCGTTAGCAACGGTGACCTATACCCATTCTACGGCAATAACCCTGCTCCACCGTCGGCGTTCACCGTCTCCACGTCAGATCTGTGGCACCGTCGACTTGGGCACCCCGGCGCGCACTCCATGTCTA
Source organism: Triticum aestivum (assembly GCF_018294505.1). Lineage (NCBI taxonomy): Eukaryota > Viridiplantae > Streptophyta > Magnoliopsida > Poales > Poaceae > Triticum > Triticum aestivum. The sequence continues at coordinate 728,413,874 of NC_057810.1, forward strand.
CCATCGTCCACGACTTCCTTAGCTACTGTAATAAGAGTGCACACTCTCCATGTAATGCCTGTCAACTAGGCCGTCAAGCGCGCCTTCCTTTCACCTCTTCTTTTAGCCGAACTTATGCACCGTTTGATTTAATACATTGTGATTTGTGGACCTCTCCCGTTGTAAGCTTCTCTGGCTTTCAATATTATCTTGTTGTGCTCGACGATTTTACACATTACTCTTGGACATTTCCCTTGCGCAACAAATCGGACACATCCACCACGCTACAACGATTTTTCACCTTCATTCACACCCAATACAATGTCATTATCAAGGCCATGCAATGTGACAATGGAGGGGAGTTCATCAACTCCTCCCTTCGTTCCTTCTTCTATGCTAATGGAATTGTGTACCGTTTTTCTTGTCCACATACCTCTCCCCAAAATGGCAAGGCTGAGCATCTCATCCGCACTCCCAACGACGTCGTTCGCTCCCTCCTCATCCAGGCCAAACTCACTCCCCCCTTCTGGGTCGAAGCCCTCCACACCGCCACCTACCTTCTCAACCGTCGCCCTTCTCGCGCTATTCACGATAACACGCCATATTATCTTCTCCACGGTGCTCATACCTCCTATGATCATCTACGCGTCTTTGGGTGCCTATGTTTTCCCAACACTTCTGCTACAATGGCCCACAAACTTTCCCCCCGCTCGACTCGGTGCATCTTCTTAGGGTATCCTCTCGAACACAAGGGCTATAGGTGCTACGACTTATCCACCCGGCGCGTTATTGTGTCACGGCACGTCATTTTTGATGAACACTCTTTTCCTTATACTCCGCCCACAACACCGGCTCCAGCGTCACCGTCCGCACCCGATCCGCTCCCCTGCACCAGATCCTCAGCAAATCTCTCGGATCCGCCGCCCCCAACAACCTCGTACGGGCCCCACACCCCACCATCCCCGCAACCCCATCAACCGCGCGCCCCCGCTTCCACCTGCAGCCAATCCACTGCCGACCCCACCTCCACTCCCAATTCCACGGCGCGCACCTCCTCGTCCGGATCTGCCTCGCCTGCTGCGCCCCCTTCCCCACCAACCGCCCACGCCGCATCCACCTCGCCCCCCGTGCCTGTCGGCTCTGCCTCACCTGCCGCCTCGTCGCCCATGCCTGCCGGCTGCCCCACCGCATCTACCTCGGGATCTGAGGCATGCACAGCCACTCCCTCTCCGCGACGTCTACCACGCCATGCACAACCAGCCCAGCCCCCACGTAATTCCCATACGATGACAACCTGGGCCAAACGCGGCTACTGTATGCCTCGCCGCCTCTTTCTTGCAGATGCATCTACCACACCACTCTCTCCTATACCTCCAATGTACAAATCAGCCCTCAAGGGTCCAATTGGCGCCAAGCTATGCAAGAAGAGTATCATGCTTTAATTAATAACTTCACTTGGTCTTTGGTGCCTAAGCCTGCAGGTGTCAACATTGTGACGGGGAAGTGGATTTTTCGCCATAAGTTTCACACGGATGGATCTTTGGCTTGTTACAAAGCCTGGTGGGTCGTCCGGGGGTTCACTCAACAAGAAGGTGTGGACTATGATGAGACCTTCAGTCCGGTCGTCAAACCGGCCACTATCCGTGTGGTGCTCAGTATTGCCACCTCTCACTCGTGGCCAATTCACCAACTGGACGTCAAAAATGCATTTCTGCATGGTGATCTCAAGGAGACTGTCTACTGCTCTCAACCAGCTGGTTTTGTTGACTCATCTCACCCAGATCATGTGTGCCTCCTCAACAAGTCTCTCTATTGCTTGAAACAAGCCCCTCAGACGTGGTTCCTTCGGTTCAAGGCATTCTTGTTGTCTATTGGATTTTGTGCTTCCAAGAGTGACTCGTCGTTATTCATCCGTCACCATGGACACACCATTGCATATCTTCTGGTTTATGTGGATGATATCATCCTCACCGCCAACACTGCCGCCACACTTCACTCCATCATCGCCTCTCTCAAGAAAGAATTCTCCTTGTCGGACCTTGGTGAGTTACATCATTTCCTTGGCATTAATGTTACTCCCAATTCCTCCGGTTTGTTCCTCTGTCAACAACAGTATACACTTGAGATCCTTCACCGTGCCAACATGCTACATTGCAAACCTGTGTCCACACCTGTCGACACCTCCTCCAAATTATCCATCCACATTGGTACACCGCTTTGCAACCCCACATACTACCGCAGCTTGGCCGGTGCATTGCAATACCTCACCCTCACTCGCCCAGACATATCCTATGCAGTTCAACAGGTTTGCTTGTTCATGCATGAGCCACGCGACACTCATATGCAGCTAGTGAAACGCATCCTGCGGTATCTTCAAGGCACCTCTCATTATGGTATTCAGCTCTACAAGTCACCCACACATGATCTCATTGCCTATACAGACGCTGATTGGGTCGGGTGCCCTGATACTCGCAAGTCCACTTCTGGTTCTTGCGTTTTTCTTGGCAACAACATCATTTCTTGGTCTTCAAAGCGCCAACCCACTGTCTCCAGATTCAGTGCCGAAGCGGAGTACATGGGTGTTGCAAATTGTGTTGCTGAGTCCTGCTGGCTACGACAACTCTTGCATGATCTCAAGTGTCCCCCAACACGAGCAACCGTGGTCTACTATGATAATGTCAGCGCCACCTACCTCGCCTCCAACCCAGTTCAACATCAACAAACGAAGCACATTGAGATTGATCTTCATTTCGTCCGGGATCGTGTGGCTCTGGGTGAAGCTCGTGTTCTTCATGTTCCATCAAGTTCACAGTTCGCTGACCTGTTCACCAAAGGGCTGCCTTCTCAAGTGTTTCACGAGTTCCGTGCCAGCCTGAACGTCCTACCAAACGGAGTTCTGGCTGAGGGGGGGTGTTAAACGGTCACTTGTGTATGTAACGTTAAGTATGTAAACTGAGTCCTCTCCTAGATATTAGGATCTAGCAACGCTCGTGGCCTGCGTGCCACTTTTCCAGGAGCGCTCGCTCTCTCCCTTCGGGGTATATGTATACACGTTGTAACCTCATTGATTCAGTGAATACAGAAACAATCTCTCCAACTCCTGGGTAAGTACTAAAAGAAAAACTGGGCTATAAGTACTACCTCCGTGTAGGTGAATAAGTCATTTGCGTGTCCCATTTCTGGTGGCTTCCGGGACTCCCACCGACATAGGCAAGAGCAAGGAAGGGAGCTTCCGATATAAGAAGGATAGGATATGGAAACATATTCAAGGCTGGATGGAGAAATGCTTGTCTGCAGTGGGGAAGGAGGTGTTAATCAAATCCGTCGCACAATCTATCCCGACATATTCGATGTCCTACTTCAAACTACCAAGAGGCCTTAGTGAACATATAAATAGTCTTCTTCGGAAGTTTTGGTGGGGAAGCAAACAAGGACAGAGAAAGCCTGCATGGGTGTCATGGAAGACGATGTGTAAACCCAAACACATGGGCGGGATAGGATTCAGAGATGTCGAGCTCTTTAATTTGGCATTGCTTGCGAGGCAAGTGTGGCGTCTGCTGCAGGATACGGAATCAATAAGTGCGCGTGTGCTAAGGGCGAAGTATTACCCAATCAGTAACATCCTTGATGCAGGGCTGGGAGCCAAACCGTCCCAGGTTTGGCGATCTTTGGTGGAGGGCAGGGATCTTCTGACCCTCGGACTGATTAAAAGAATTGGCACGGGCGTAGACACGCGTATTTGGGAAGATAATTGGCTTCCAAGGGACTATAAGTTGAAACCGATTTGCCCCATATCGGCCAATCCACCTATGCACGTTTCTGAGCTAATTGATGCGACAACCAGAGCTTGGAACAAGCAGCTGCTAATGGAGCATTTTATAAGGCCGGATGTGGAAGTGATCATGAATATCCCACTGAGCTCGCGGGTACAACCAGATTTCTGGGCGTGGCATTATGATAGAAGGGGTGTGTTCACGGTTAAATCGGCGTACAGAATGATCAGTGGCATTAAACACCAACGAGAAGATTGGCTCGAGCATAGGGCGGGCCATTCTAATAGAGAAGCGGAAGGTAAAGCGTGGATGCAGCTATGGAAGGTGCAGGTTCCATCAAAGGTCAAGATTTTTGTGTGGCGGCTGGCACATATGTCTCTCCCAACTGGTTCAGTTCGGCATGAGCGCAAAATGGCGACAACTGCAGCATGCGGTCTTTGTGATGAACAAGCTGATACTTGGCACCACTCTTTATTTGAGTGCAGGATGGCGCGGTGTGTGTGGGCGCTTGGAGATGAGGAGATCCTTGAGCATGTGATATCCAACAAAAGTGACGACGCAAGGCTCTGGTTATTCTGGTTGTTTGACACGGTGGATCAGCATGACCTTGCGAGAGTTTTGATTACCATGTGGGCAATATGGTGGGCTAGGCGAAGAGCAATACATGATGATGAGTATCAAAGTCCTATGTTAACGATGTGCTTTGTAAACCGATACTTGCAGGACTTGGAAATTGCCACCGCAAGAACATCGACGAAACAGCCACATAATGCAAAGCCAAGAACTCGGACATATGGATCCCACCCGGGGGAAACGAGGCGAAAATTAATGCTGATGGTGCTATCTCCCGCCAGGGCACGACGGGAGCTGCAGCCGCTGTTTGCAGGGATCAGCACGACAATTATCTTGGAGCATCTGTGGTGGTTTTTGATGGGCTAGTCGATGCTCCATGTTTGGAAGCTCAAGCATGCAATGAAGCTCTTGCCCTAGCATAAGACTTGATCCTCACACATGCAATAATAGCGTCTGATTGCATCCAGGTTATACAAGACATCAACGGATCTTCGAGTTCTTCTTCTTATGCTTTAGTTTTGAATGAAATTAGAGATAGAGCTACAGATTTTGTTAGCATTACTTTTCGGTTTGAGAATAGGGAGGCAAACTTTGAAGCACATGCCTTGGCAAAGGCGGCTTCGTCACTCCCTGCTGGGCGCCAACTGTGGCTAGGGAACCCACCAGACATTATTTGTATTCCTTCTGTGATCATTGAATAAATACCTAGTTCACCTAAAAAAAAGAAGTCATTTGTGTGTCTTCGTGCCTCCTCTTGAGGCGATTCTGATCGCCATCATTGAGATCATAATCTTCCCTACCTCCGGCGTGTCTTCGTGCCTCCTCTCGTCAAGCGGGGATGCGGGGACGCCCCTGGTCTAGGCGGGACTGGGGAGGAGGCACTACTAGGGAAAAGGCTATACACAGAATCTTATCAGCAGCGCGCTTTAAAATAAGGTGCTGCTGCTAATTAGCATTAGCGTGCTCGGGAGTAACTCACTGCTGAAACAAATATAGCAGTAGCGCGCTCGCTCAAAGACGCACTACTGCTATAATTCCCACGAGGCCGCCACGAGGCTAGTTATAGCAACAACGCATTATAGCGAAGGGCGCTACTGCTACGTAGCATAGTTGCAGCGCATATCGCCAATAAGCGGTACTGCTAAGTTTACTAAAAAAATTAGTCCCACCTCGCTCCGTGAAGAGAGTTTCTACCACCTTAAATATGTTACTTCTCAAACTTTGATAAGCTCTTGGTCTTCATTGAACTCTGTGTGTAGAATTTGTGGCTACAATATGAGTCTTCACCTGTTCCTAAACAGGTGAGGACTCATATTGACAAATCAGATTGTACATAAAAAGATCATTGATGATCAATGTGTTTTTGATATATTGAACAAAGTCTATTTTTACATGCTGACACATAGCAGTAACGCTTTATTTTGAAAGGCGCTGCTGCTGGTTAGCTTAGCAGTAGCGTCTTTCCATATAGCGCGCTACTGCTAAGCCATTCCATCTCCCACCCCCATTCTATCCGATCCACTCACATTCACACACTCACTGGATCCCCTCTCAATCCCCCGCACCGGTCCACCCCCGTCGCCCCTCCTCCGTCTGCGGTGCCGTCACCTCCTCCTCCTTGCTGGACTCGGTACCGGCCTTCTCTCCGTCCTCCCTCTCCACTCGCCGCTGGCCGGCCCCTCCTCGCTCCGCCTTCCTCCTCCGTCCTCCATAAACTGGCCGCCGGCCGGCCCCTCCTCGCTCCGCCTTCCTCCTCCATCCTACTCTCTTCTCCCTCCTCGAGTCACCCCTCCTTCTCCCTCCTGCTCGCTACATTTTGATTTAGTAGGCTAGTTCATATGCAACATTTTGATTTAGTTGACTTAGAACATTTTGATTTAGTTGATTTAGTAGGCTAGTTGATTTAGTTGATTTAGAACATTTTGATTTAGTTGATTTAGTAGGCTAGTTGATTTAGTTGATTTAGAACATTTTGATTTAGTTGATTTAGTAGGCTAGTTGATTTAGTTGATTTAGAACATTTTGATTTAGTTGATTTAGTAGGCTAGTTCATTTAGTTGATTTAGAACATTTTGATTTAGTTGATTTAGTAGGCTAGTTCATTTAGTTGATTTAGAACATTTTGATTTAGTTGATTTAGTAGGCTAGTTGATTTAGTTGATTTAGAACATTTTGATTTAGTTGATTTAGTAGGCTAGTTCATTTAGTTGATTTAGAACATTTTGATTTAGTTGATTTAGTAGGCTAGTTGATTTAGTTGACTTAGAACATTTTGATTTAGTTGATTTAGTAGGCTAGTTGATTTAGTTGATTTAGAACATTTTGATTTAGTTGATTTAGTAGGCTGGTTCATTTAGTTGATTTAGAACATTTTGATTTAGTTGATTTAGTAGGCTAGTTGATTTAGTTGATTTATAACATTTTGATTTAGTTGATTTAGTAGGCTAGTTCATTTAGTTGATTTAGAACATTTTGATTTAGTTGATTTAGTAGGCTAGTTCATTTAGTTGATTTAGAACATTTTGATTTAGTTGATTTAGTAGGCTAGTTGATTTAGTTGATTTAGAACATTTTGATTTAGTTGATTTAGTAGGCTTGTTCATTTAGTTGATTTAGAACATTTTGATTTAGTCATCTAATATGTTACTAGATCTTTAGGAAAAATGGCGCCACCACCACCACCACTATGTCGACTGTGCAAGTCAAGATGCGCCAGCAGCCTTGCAACTGGCAAGCTGTTTGGCATCTACTTGCAGCCGAGTTTTCGTCATGCGGCGGTAAGAAATTAGATGAAATGTAATAACTATTTTATTTTTAGTGTTGGCATTACTGCATTGTGTCATTTTGCTTATTTTACACAGATCGTCCCATGCAATGTGAGGTTGAAATTCAACAAGCTGACAGGAGACACTGTGACATTTGAGGCTCACGGGGGGCCGTACACTATGGAAGTCGAGAAAGGACGCGATATGTCGCAGATTGGAAGAGATGGATGGGCCCGTTTCGTCGCTCGCATGCGTCTTACTGGTGGTGAGTTGATCAGCTTCTCCTTTCGTGCAGAAAGACCCAAGCTAGCTGTCATTTATCTCAACCTGGTGGAAGATGATGAAGATGACGAAGATGATGAAGATAATGAATATAATGAGGACCCACTCGATGAAGATGATGATGACCCACTTCATGAAGCCATCGTAGCTCAAAGAACACGGCTGAGTGAGGAGGAGGTGTCCAACCTGTGGGACATAATTCCGCCACGTGCTGACTTTGTCGGGGTGCCATTCGTGACCCGCTTGACAAATACCATGGTTGATCGACATGATATGGTATGTTATACTTATAAATGCAAATTATCCGATGAATTACTTTGTGTACAGTCCAATGATATGGTATGTTGTGTGGAATCTAGTCGATGATATGTTTTAGTGTAGAGTTCGATCACATGCTTATTAGTGTAGAATCTAAGGAAACTATTAATAGTGTAGATAATCCATATGTACTTATTTGCGAGGCTATTTATTAATTGATATGTTTTTCTTATTCAGAAATTGGTAAAGAGCATATCTATGAGTTATGGTATCGATCCTGATGAAGAAGGCTCAGATGGACTACGCCTTACTGCAAGGGGCTCCGTCACAACCTGTACTTACCGCGTGGACACGGACGGTCGCACACACTTAAACTCGGTTGGGTGGAAGAAATTCCTCGATGGCAAGAATCTTCGTGTTGGACAGGCCATCCTAATTACTATTAGGAACACCAACCGCCCAGGCTTGAGGATGGTGATTGTCTTCGATATCATCTAGAACTACATATGTGTGTGTGGCTATATCATCTAGAACTACATATGTGTGTGTGGCTATATCATCTAGAACTACATATGATGATCTTCGTCGATATCATCTAGAACTACATATGATGATCGTCGTTGATATGACCTTGTACTGCTTGAATGCATGTTGACTATGCATGAAATTGTTATCTAGTACTCCCTTTGTTCCAAATTACTCGTCGTGGTTTGAACTAAAACCACGACGAGTAATTTGGAACGAAGGGAGTACTACCCAGTAATGGTTTATGAATTTGATATCTACTAGCAGTACCTAGTATCTAGTATCTGAAAGGGAAACTGAAAGGGAAAGGGGTATGGGGGAAAATGATGAAAGATATAGCAGTAGCGAGGGACTGCGAAATCGCTACAGCTAGGTAATAGTGGCGCGTTCATAAAAAGCACTGCTGATATCGTCAACAGTAGTAGCGCGGGTAAGGGCCGCGCTACTACTATGAGTTAGCTGTAGCGCCTTATTAGTAGCGTGGCCACCCGCGCTGCTGCTAGCCTCAAAACCCGCGCCACTACTAGGGTTTTCCCTAGTAGTGAGGGCTCTAGGGCTATCTAAAAGGGATCGGTGGTTTCTCATCGGGCTAGGGATTCGAGTTTTTGCCATGGCGTCTGACGGAGCTTCGGGGTCGCGGTCAGTGGTGCCGCCTGAGACGGACGACGTGACAACACTGATGAGGGAGTTAGGTCTTCGAGAGGAGGATCTTGACGATGTAGTGTACGATGGGAAGGAGGCGCCACCGGATGCCTCGCGTTGGATGGCACTGGTCAGGGTGCACTCGCCCAAATCATACAGCCAAATATTAGTTTTTTAGGCATATGGGAGCGGCATGGGATCTCGCACAGGAGGTGCAGTTCAAACCGCTCGAGGATAATCTGTATACAGCCCAATTTTCATGTCTGGGAGATTGGGAGAGAGTAACACGTGATGGTCCATGGCACTTCCGGGGAGACACCGTTATTCTGAAACCATATGATGGGTTGGCCAAACCATAGACAGTTCAACTTGACACTATCAAGATTTGGGTGCAGATACATGATGTGCCGCCACTCTATGCTCATATGGTTCCATCTCTAGCTCAAAAGGTGGGAGAAGTTCTATATGCAGAACCCCAATCGCTTGACTTTGTGGGGAACTTCCATCGGGTCTGGGTTCGGATCGATGTCAACAAACCCTTGAAGAATGCAGTCTCTATGATAAGGGACGGAAAGCGCCAGATATATCGTGTGAGATACGAGAAGCTTCCCGATTGGTGTGTGGTCTGTGGTAAGCTGGGTCACCTCTTCAAAGAACATGGCAGTGGGATTCACCCTCCAACTGCCTTAGTTTTCAAAGATCTCAAAGCTTCATGGGCAATGCGTACTGGACAAGGTCCGGGAGGGGGCCGTGGTCGGAGGGGAGGCCGAAGAGGAGGCCGATGAGCTAGGGGAAACGGTTCTTTCTCTTATCAAGATGGGGGAAGCAAGGAGCAGGTAGATTATACATCCGAAGCTGATGTGGACATGACAGAGGCTGATTATGCAAGGAAGAGGACACAAGTGCATCAAGGGACGCAACCGAGCCTGAGTGCAGGTGGCCATGGGGCGGCCCTAGCGCTGCCACCTCCCATTGATCCCATTAGTCCTCGCAGCAAACAGGTCTTGAAGAGGGCCAAAACACATGAGGCAGCAGATGAGCAAAAGGAGGGCGATCTTGGCAAGGTTGTCTCAGCGTTGGCGGGCTCCTTCGAGGAGCGCCGCCGGGCCCAATGAACATTTTCTGTTGGAACTGCCGTGGTGCGGGTAAAGCTGCGACAGTCCGTGAACTTCACGATTTCGTGAGGCAATTTACCCCTACCCTTTTGTGCATTGTTGAAACTCAGATTGAAGGTGCTAGGGTAGAAGCTTTAGCTGGAACTTTGGGCTTTGACAACTCTTATGCTGTTAGTAGTCAAGGTAGGAGTGGTGGAATAGGTTTGTTTTGGAATAACTCAATAAATGTGGAAGTAGTTGGTTACTCTTGGTATCATTTAGATGTGTCTATTGAGGAACAAGATGCAGAAAAGTGGAGAATGACATGCGTTTATGGAGAGGCACAAATACATATGAGGCATCACACATGGACAACTTTGAAAAATATTAGTACTTTGAGCGATCTTCCCTGGCTCTGTATGGGGGATTTCAATGAGGTTTTACGTCTAGATGAACATCAAGGAGTTGGCCAACGTAGCAATGCCCAGATCCAAGCCTTCAGAGAAGTCCTTGATGTTTGCATGTTGCTTGAACTTGGCTATAAAGGCAATTTTTGAACCTTCGAGAAGAAAGTAACAGGAGGGAGCTATACAAGATGCAGACTTGACAGAGCTCTCGTAAATGCGTCATGGCTGGCCAGATTTCCGCTGGCCGCGGTCACGCACTTGACCGGGGTTACATCAGATCATACCCCTCTACTTTTAGAGTGGGATGTAGAAAATAACGAGCGGACACAGAAACCGTTCAGGTACGAGCTCATGTGGGAGGCACACGAGACTTTCCTTGACACAGTAACTTCGGGATGGGGGCTGGTCCTCCGTGCACGTCTGTGGCAGCGCTACGCCACAAGTTGCGGGATCTGGCGACTAACTTGCAGCGGTGGAGCCGGGATACGTTTGGGAGTGTCAGGAAAGAGATTAAAAAACTCAAATAGATGTTAGAGGAGCTCAAAAATGACCCAGCAAGAACGGGTCCTTCACATGTCGAGCTAAAAATCAATGAGAAGTTGATTCAGTTGTATCACAGGGAGGAGATTATGTGGTGTCAGAGATCCAGGGTAGAGTGGCTTTCGGGAGGAGACAAAAACACAAAAAAAATCACCTTCGAGCCATTCTTCGGCGCAAGAAAAATATGATTAAGGCACTACAGAATTCTCTGGGAGTGGAGATATCCGATCCAGCAGAGCTGAAGGTATTAGCTAATGATTTTTACCAGTCTTTATATCTTTCCAAAGGGGTCCAAAATATGGATGCGGTGCTCGACCATGTGCCGAGGAAGGTGATAGCTGAGATGAACTCAAACTTGTGTGCCCCGTATACCAATGAAGAGTTCAAGATTGCTTTATTTTAGATGTTTCCGACAAAGGCTCCAGGCCCAGATGGTTTTCCTGCTCACTTTTACCGTAGGCATTGGGAGGTTTGTGATGATGAAGTAACAAATATAGTGCTCAGAATAGTAAGGGGCGAGGAGAGCCCAGAATCTGTAAATGATACAGTATTGGTATTGATTCCTAAGGTAATGACCCCTACAGTTTTTGCTCAATTCCGACCTATAAGTCTATGCAATGTGCTGTATAAAATAGCCTCGAAAGTGATAGCCAACAGGTTGAAGAAGATTTTTCCTGACATAATCTCTGAGGAACAGTCTGCCTTTGTCCCTGGGAGGCTTATTAATGATAACATCATATGTGCTTGTGAGTGCTTACATTTTATGAAAAGGTTGAGAGCAAAGTCAAACAATTTTTGTGCTCTGAAGCTGGACATGATGAAGGCATATGACAGTCTGGAGTGGGCATTCTCAGAGGTATCATGACTAAACTGGGTTTTAATCTACATTGGATTGATGTGGTCATGGGCATGGTCTCTTCAGTCTCTTTTTCTGTTTGTTTTAATGGCGAGAAGCTTGACTCTTTTATACCCATGCGTGGTATCCGGCATGGAGATCCAATCTCCCCTACTTTTTCTTGATTGCATCAGAGGGCCTTTCGTGCCTCCTTAAATCAAGTTCTCAGCCGTCTCTTACAGGTATCCAGGTGGCTCCCTCGTCTCCCACCGTCAACCACCTCTTGTTTGCAGATGATAGCCTGTTGTTATTTAAGGCAAGTCGGGAGAGCTCAACTATGGTGTCAAACCTGCTTGATACTTATTGTTCTGCTTCTGGACAACGGATCAACAATGAAAAATCTGTTGGAAATATGCCCTAGAGGCAATAATAAAAGTATTATTATATTTCATTGTTCATGATAATTGTCTTTTATTCATGCTATAACTGTATTATCCGGAAATCGTAATACACGTGTGAATACATAGACCTCAATATGTCCCTAGTGAGCCTCTAGTTGACTAGCTCGTTGTGATCAACAGATAGTCATGATTTCCTGGCTATGGACATTGGATGTCGTTGATAACGGGATCACATCATTAGGAGAATGATGTGATGGACAAGACCCAATCCTAAGCATAGCACAAAGGTCGTTTAGTTCGTTTGCTAGAGCTTTCCCAATGTCAAGTATCTCTTCCTTAGACCATGAGATCGTGTAACTCCCGGATACCGTAGGAGTGCCTTGGGTGTATCAAACGTCACAACGTAACTGGGTGACTATAAAGGTGCATTACAGGTATCTCCGAAAGTAGCTGTTCGGTTGACATGGATCGAGACTGGGATTTGTCACTCCGTATGACGGAGAGGTATCTCTGGGCCCACTCGGTAATGCATCATCATAATGAGCTCAAGGTGACCAAAGTGTTGGCCACGAGATCATGCATTACGGTACGAGTAAAGTGACTTGCCGGTAACGAGACTGAACAAGGTATTGGGATACCGACGATCGAGTCTCGGGCAAGTAACGTACCGATTGACAAAGGGAATTGTATACAGGGTTTGATCGAATCCTCGACATCGTGGTTCATCCGATGACAACACCGAGAAGCATGTGGGAGCCAACATGGGTATCCAGATCCCGCTGTTGGTTATTAACCGGAGAACGTCTCGGTCATGTCTACATGTCTCCCGAACCCGTAGGGTCTACACACTTAAGGTTCGATGACGCTAGGGTTATAAAGGAAGTTTGTATGTGGTTACCGAATGTTGTTCGGAGTCCCGGATGAGATCCCAGACGTCACGAGGAGTTCCGGAATGGTCCGGAGGTAAAGATTTATATATGGGAAGTCCTATTTTGGCCACCGGAAAATGTTCGGGATTTTTCGGTATTGTACCGGGAAGGTTCTAGAAGGTTCTGGAGTGGGGCCCACCTGCATGGGGGACCCACATGAACGTGAGTAGTAGGGGAAAGGCCCCACACCCCTGGTCAAGGCGCACCAAGATCCCCCCTTAGAAGGAATAAGATCATATCCCGAAGGGATAAGATCAAGATCCCTAAAAAGGGGGGATAACAATCGGTGGGGAAGGAAATGATGGGATTTCTTTCCTCCCACCTTGGCCAACGCCCCAATGGACTTGGAGGGCAAGAAACCAGCCCCTCCACCCCTATATATAGTGGGGAGGCGCATGGGAGCTTAACACAAGCCAAGGCGCAGCCCCTCCCCTCCCCAACACCTCTCCTCCTCCGTATATGCTTGGCGAAGCCCTGTCGGAGTACTGCTGCACCAACTACACCACGCCGTCGTGCTGCCGTTGGAGCAATCTTCCTCAACCTCTCCTTCCCCCTTGCTGGATCAAGAAGGAGGAGACGTCTCCCGTCCCATATGTGTTTTGAACGCGGAGGTGCTGTCCGTTCAGCACTTGGACATCGGTGATCCAAATCACGTTCGAGTACGACTCCATCATCACCATCCCCTTGGCTAGCTTCCGCTTGTGATCTACAAGTGGTATGTAGATGCAAACTCTCTCCCTTGACTCGTTGCTTAGATGAACTAATAGATGGATCTTGGTGAAACCGTAGGAAAAAATTTAATTTTCTGCAACGTTACCCAACAGTGGCATCATGAGCTAGGTCTATGCGTAGTTCTCTTTGCACGAGTAGAACACAATTTTGTTGTGGGCGTGGATTTTGTCATCTTACTTGCCTCTACTAGTCTTTTCTTGCTTCGGCGGTATTGTGGGATGAAGCGGCCCGGACCAACCTTACACGTACGCTTACGTGAGACCGGTTCCACCGACTGACATGCACTAGTTGCATAAGGTGGCTGGCGGGTGTCTGTCTCTCCCACTTTAGTTGGAGAGGATTCGATGAAAAGGGCTCTTATGAAGGGTAAATAGAAGTTGACAAAATCACGTTGTGGTTATTCGTAGGTAAGAAAACGTTCTTGCTAGAACCCAATTGCAGCCACGTAAAAGATGCAACAACAATTAGAGGACGTCTAACTTGTTTTTGCAGCGATTGATCATGTGATGTGATATGGCCAGAAGTTGTGATGAATGATGAATTGTGATGTATGAGATCATGTTCTTTGTAATAGGATTCACGACTTGCATGTCGATGAGTATGACAACTGGCAGGAGCCATAGGAGTTGTCTTTATTTTTTGTATGACCTGCGTGTCATTGAAGAACGCCATGTAACTCACTTTACTTTATTGCTAAACGCGTTAGCCATAGAAGTAGAAGTAGTCGTTGGCGTGACAACTTCATGAAGACACGATGATGGAGATCATGATGATGGAGATCATGGTGTCAAGCCGGTGACAAGATGATCATGGAGCCCCGAAGATGAAGATCAATGGAGCTATATGATATTGGCCATATCATGTCACAACTATATAATTGCATGTGATGTTTATTATGTTTATGCATCTTGTTTACTTAGGACGACGGTAGTAAATAAGATGATCCCTTACAAAAATTTCAAGAAGTGTTCTCCCCTAACTGTGCACCGTTGCTACAGTTCGTCGCTTCTAAGCACCATGTGATGATCGGGTGTGATGGATTCTTACGTTCACATACAACGGGTGTAAGAAAGTTTTACACAGCGAAAACACTTAGGGTTAACTTGACGAGCCTAGCATGTGCAGACATGGCCTCGGAACACGGAGACCGAAAGGTCGAACACGAGTCGTATGGAAGATACGATCAACATGAGAATGTTCACCGACGATGACTAGTCCGTCTCACGTGATGATCGGACACGGCCTAGTCGACTCGGATCGTGTAACACTTAGATGACTAAAGGGATGTCTAATCTGAGTGGGAGTTCATAATTTGATTAGAACTTAATTATCATGAACTTAGTCTAAAACCTTTGCAAATATGTCTTGTAGATCAAATGGCCAACGCTCATGTCAACATGAACTTCAACGCGTTCCTAGAGAAAACCAAGCTGAAAGATGATGGCAGCAACTATACGGACTGGGTCCGGAACCTGAGGATCATCCTCATAGCTGCCAGGAAACAATATGTCCTAGAAGGACCGCTAGGTGACGCTCCCATCCCAGAGAACCAAGACATTATGAATGCTTGGCAAACTCGCGCTGATGATTACTCCCTCGTTCAGTGCGGCATGCTTTACAGCTTAGAACCGGGGCTCCAAAAACGTTTTGAGCATCACGGAGCATATGAGATGTTCGAAGAGCTGAAACTAGTTTTCCAAGCTCATGCCCGGGTCGAGAGATATGATGTCTCCGACAAGTTCTACAGTTGTAAGATGGAGGAAAACAGTTCTGTCAGTAAGCACATCCTGAAGATGTCTGGGTTGCACAATCGTATGACCCAGCTGAACAATAACCTCCCAGATGAGGCGTTCATTGACAGAATCCTCCAGTCGCTCCCACCAAGCTACAAGAGCTTTGTGATGAACTACAACGTGCAGGGGATGGAAAAGACCATTCCTGAAGTGTTCTCGATGCTGAAGTCAGCAGAGGCTGAAATCAAGAAAGAACATCAAGTGTTGATGGTCAATAATACCACTAAGTTCAAGAAGGGCAAGGGTAAGAAGAACTTCAAGAAGGACGGCAAGGAGGTTGCCGCGCCTGGTAAGCCAGTTACCGGGAAGAAGTCAAAGAATGGACCTAAGCCTGAGACTGAGTGCTTTTATTGCAAGGGGAAGGGTCACTGGAAGCGGAACTGCCCCAAATACTTAGCAGATAAGAAGGCCGGCAAAACCAAAGGTATATTTGATATACATGTAATTGATGTGTACCTTACCAGTACTCGTAGTAACTCCTGGGTATTTGATACCGGTGCCGTTGCTCATATTTGTAACTCACAGCAGGAGCTGCGGAATAAACGGAGACTGGCGAAGGACGAGGTGACGATGCGCGTCGGGAATGGTTCCAGAGTCGATGTGATCGCCGTCGGCACGCTGCCTCTACATTTACCTACGGGATTAGTTTTGAACCTTAATAATTGTTATTTAGTGCCAAGTTTGAGCATGAACATTGTATCTGGATCTCGTTTAATACGAGATGGCTACTCATTTAAGTCTGAGAATAATGGTTGTTCGATTTATATGAGAGATATGTTTTATGGTCATGCTCCGATGGTCAATGGTTTATTCTTAATGAATCTCGAGCGTAATATTACACATGTTCATAGTGTAGATGCCAAAAGATGTAAAGTTGATAACGATAGTCCCACATACTTGTGGCACTGCCGCCTTGGTCACATTGGTGTCAAGCGCATGAAGAAGCTCCATGCCGATGGACTTTTAGAGTCTCTTGATTATGAATCGTTTGACACGTGCGAACCATGCCTCATGGGCAAGATGACCAAGACTCCGTTCTCCAGAACAATGGAGCGAGCAACCAACTTATTGGAAATCATACATACCGATGTGTGCGGTCCAATGAGCGTTGAGGCTCGCGGAGGATATCGTTATGTTCTCACTCTCACTGATGACTTAAGTAGATATGGGTATGTCTACTTAATGAAACACAAGTCTGAGACCTTTGAAAAGTTCAAGGAATTTCAGAATGAGGTGGAGAATCAACGTGACCGAAAGATAAAGTGCCTACGATCAGATCGTGGAGGAGAATATTTAAGTCACGAATTTGGCACACACTTAAGGAAATGTGGAATCATTTCACAACTCACGCCGCCTGGAACACCTCAGCGAAACGGTGTGTCCGAACATCGTAATCGCACTCTATTGGATATGGTGCGGTCTATGATGTCTCTTACTGATTTACCGCTATCATTTTGGGGATACGCTCTAGAGACAGCTACATTCACTTTAAATAGGGCACCGTCTAAATTCGTTGAGACGACACCGTATGAATTATGGTTTGGGAAGAAACCTAAGCTGTCGTTTCTAAAAGTTTGGGGATGCGATGCTTATGTCAAGAAACTTCAACCTGAAAAGCTCGAACCCAAGTCGGAAAAATGCGTCTTCATAGGATACCCTAAGGAAACTGTCGGGTATACCTTCTACTTAAGATCCGAGGGCAAAATCTTTGTTGCCAAGAACGGATGCTTTCTAGAAAAAGAGTTTCTCTTGAAAGAAGTAAGTGGGAGGAAAGTAGAACTCGATGAAGTACTACCTCTCGAACGGGAAAGTGGTGCAGCTCAGAAAAATGTTCCTGTGATGCCCACACCAACTGAAGAGGAAACCAATGATGATGATCAAGGTACTTCGGATCAAGTTGCTACTGAACTTCGTAGGTCCACAAGGACACGTTCCGCACCAGAGTGGTACGACAACCCCGTCCTGGAAATCATGTTGTTAGACAACGGTGAACCTTCGAACTATGAAGAAGCGATGGCGGGCCCAGATTCCAACAAATGGCTTGAAGCCATGAAATCCGAGATAGGATCCATGTATGAAAACAAAGTATGGACTTTGACAGACTTGCCCGATGATCGGCGAGCGATAGAAAACAAATGGATCTTTAAGAAGAAGACAGACGCGGATGGTAATGTCACCATCTATAAAGCTTGACTTGTCGCTAAGGGTTATCGACAGGTTCAAGGGATTGACTACGACGAGACATTCTCTCCCGTAGCGAAGCTAAAGTCCGTCCGAATCATGTTAGCAATTGCCGCATACTATGATTATGAGATATGGCAGATGGACGTCAAAACAGCATTCCTTAACGGGCATCTTAAGGAAGAACTATATATGATGCATCCGGAAGGTTTTGTCGATCCTAAGAATGCTAACAAAGTATGCAAGCTCCAGCGATCCATTTATGGGCTGGTGCAAGCATCTCGGAGTTGGAATATTCGCTTTGATGAGATGATCAAAGCGTTTGGGTTTATGCAGAGTTATGGAGAAGCCTGCGTTTACAAGAAAGTGAGTGGGAGCTCTGTAGCATTTCTCATATTATATGTAGATGACATACTCTTGATGGGAAATAATATAGAATTTCTGGACAACATTAAGGCCTACTTGAATAAGTGTTTTTCAATGAAGGACCTTGGAGAATCTGCTTATATATTAGGCATCAAGATCTATAGAGATAGATCGAGACGCCTCATAGGTCTTTCACAAAGCACATACCTTGATAAGATTTTGAAGAGGTTCAAAATGGATCAGTCCAAGAAGGGGTTCTTGCCTATGTTACAAGGTGTGAGATTGAGCTCGGCTCAGTCACCGACCACGGCAAAAGATAAAGAAGAGATGAGTGTCATCCCCTATGCTTCAGCCATAGGATCTATTATGTATGCCATGCTGTGTACTAGACCTGATGTAAACCTTGCCGTGAGTTTGGTAGCTAGATACCAAAGTAATCCCGGCAAGGAACACTGGACAGCAGTCAAGAATATCCTGAAGTACCTGAAAAGGACAAAGGACATGTTTCTCGTTTATGGAGGAGACAAAGAGCTTGTCGTAAAGGGTTACGTCGACGCTAGCTTCGACTCAGATCCGGATGACTCTAAGTCACAAACCGGATACGTGTATATGTTGAATGGTGGAGCAGTAATCTGGTGCAGCTGCAAGCAGAGCGTCGTGGCGGGATCTACGTGTGAAGCGGAGTACATGGCAGCCTCGGAGGCAGCGCATGAAGCGATTTGGGTGAAGGAGTTCATCACCGACCTAGGAGTCATACCCAATGCGTCGGGGCCAATCAAACTCTTCTGTGACAACACTGGAGCTATTAACCTTGCCAAGGAGCCCAGGTTTCACAAGAAGACCAGGCACATCAAGCGTCGTTTCAACTCCATCCGTGAAAATGTTCAAGATGGAGACATAGAAATTTGCAAAGTACATACGGATCTGAATGTCGCAGATCCGTTGACTAAACCTCCCTCGCGAGCTAAACATGATCAACACCAGAACTCTATGGGTGTTCGATTCATCACAATGTAACTAGATTGGTGACTCTAGTGCAAGTGGGAGACTGTTGGAAATATGCCCTAGAGGCAATAATAAAAGTATTATTATATTTCATTGTTCATGATAATTGTCTTTTATTCATGCTATAACTGTATTATCCGGAAATCGTAATACACGTGTGAATACATAGACCTCAATATGTCCCTAGTGAGCCTCTAGTTGACTAGCTCGTTGTGATCAACAGATAGTCCCTATTTCCTAGCTATGGACATTGGATGTCGTTGATAACGGGATCACATCATTAGGAGAATGATGTGATGGACAAGACCCAATCCTAAGCATAGCACAAAGGTCGTTTAGTTCGTTTGCTAGAGCTTTGCCAATGTCAAGTATCTCTTCCTTAGACCATGAGATCGTGTAACTCCCGGATACCGTAGGAGTGCCTAGGGTGTATCAAACGTCACAACGTAACTGGGTGACTATAAAGGTGCATTACAGGTATCTCTGAAAGTAGCTGTTGGGTTGACACGGATCGAGACTGGGATTTGTCACTCCGTATGACGGAGAGGTATCTCTGGGCCCACTCAGTAATGCATCATCATAATGAGCTCAAGGTGACCAAAGTGTTGGCCACGAGATCATGCATTACGGTACGAGTAAAGTGACTTGCCGGTAACGAGACTGAACAAGGTATTGGAATACCGATGATCGAGTCTCGGGCAAGTAACGTACCGATTGACAAAGGGAATTGTATACAGGGTTTGATCGAATCCTCGACATCGTGGTTCATATGATGACAACATAGAGAAGCATGTGGGAGCCAACATGGGTATCCAGATCCCGCTGTTGGTTATTGACCGGAGAACGTCTCGGTCATGTCTACATGTCTCCCGAACCCGTAGGGTCTACACACTTAAGGTTCGATGACGCTAGGGTTATAAAGGAAGTTTGTATGTGGTTACCGAATGTTGTTCGGAGTCCCGGATGAGATCCCGGACGTCACGAGGAGTTCCGGAATGGTCCGGAGGTAAAGATTTATATATGGGAAGTCCTATTTTGGCCACCAGAAAATGTTCGGGATTTTTCGGTATTGTACCGGGAAGGTTCTAGAAGGTTCCGGAGTGGGGCCCACCTGCATGGGGGACCCACATGAACGTGAGTAGTGGGGGAAAGGCCCCACACCCCTGGTCAAGGCGCACCAAGATCCCCCCTTAGAAGGAATAAGATCATATCCCGAAGGGATAAGATCAAGATCCCTAAAAAGGGGGGATAACAATCGGTGGGGAAGGAAATGATGGGATTTCTTTCCTCCCACCTTGGCCAACGCCCCAATGGACTTGGAGGGCAAGAAACCAGCCCCTCCACCCCTATATATAGTGGGGAGGCGCATGGGAGCTTAACACAAGCCAAGGCGCAGCCCCTCCCCTCCCCAACACCTCTCCTCCTCCGTATATGCTTGGCGAAGCCCTGTCGGAGTACTGCTGCACCAACTACACCACGCCGTCGTGCTGCCGTTGGAGCAATCTTCCTCAACCTCTCCTTCCCCCTTGCTGGATCAAGAAGGAGGAGACGTCTCCCGTCCCGTACGTAGGTTGAACGCGGAGGTGCTGTCCGTTCAGCACTTGGACATCGGGGTTTCCGAATCACGTTCGAGTACGACTCCGTCATCACCATCCCCTTGGCTAGCTTCTGCTCGTGATCTACAAGTGGTATGTAGATGCAAACTCTCTCCCTTGACTCGTTGCTTAGATGAACTAATAGATGGATCTTGGTGAAACTATAGGAAAAATTTTAATTTTCTGCAACGTTACCCAACAAAATCCTCTATTTTCTTCAGCAAGGGTTGCCCAGTACAGATAAGAGAAATTGTCAAGAACAATTTGCAAGTACAAAATGAGTCTTTGAGTGAACATTACCTAGGAATGCCTACAGATGTTGGCCACTCTAAAAACGGTACGTTCAAATATCTTCGGGATTGAGTGTGGGATAATATTAAGGGGTGGATGGAGAAGTTACTTTCTGCTGCTGGTAAAGAAGTTTTGATCAAATCTGTTGCTCAAGCTATACCAGTGTACTCCATGGCTTGCTTCAGATTACCACGAGGCCTTTGTTACAGCATCATGTCTATCATTCGACAATTCGGGTGGGGTTCCAAGCATGGAAAGAGAAAGTCCAGTTGGGTGGCGTGGGACATAATGACTATGCTGAAGCACTTGGGGGCCTAGGTTTCCATGACGTGGAGATTTTCAACCTCGCCCTAATGGCAAGGCAGGCATGGCGCACCCTAACAGATAGCAACTCGCTCAGCGCCAGAATCCTCAAGGCAGTTTACTTCCCACACTGCTCTCTCCTTCAAGCAGAACTAGGATCGCACCCATCCCAGATATGGCGGGCGATTTTGGATGGTCGTGACATCCTGGCGCAAGGGGTCATCAGGAGAATTGGAGACGGGGAGACAACCGATATTTGGCGGCATAACTGGATCCCACGTGATAGTCTTAAGCGACCCATCTGCTATCTCGTTCAGAACCCGCCGGCGAGAGTGGTGCAGCTTATAGATGCAACATCGGCGACGTGGGATGAAAACCTGGAACGTTTGGTGTTCACCCACTTTGATGCGGAAGAGATACTACGGATTCCTCTATGCACTCATCGGGTGGGAGATTTCTGGGCCTGGCATGAGGAGCTTCGAGGAAATTTCAGCGTTCGTTCTGCTTACCGAATGATACTAAAAACGAAACACAGCAGGAGGCTCGGTTAGCTGAGGAGGACGATACATCTTATGAGCATCAAGACACCAAGAAGTGGTCCATGATCTGGCACATGCAAGTACCATCCAAACTTAAGGTGTTCGTGTGGCGGCTAGCCCGTCATTCCATGCCCATGGGACCGGTCCTCAAACGTCGTCACATGGCAACAGATGACACTTGTTCGCTATGTGGGGCGACTGATACATGGAAACATGCTCTCATTTCATGGCCGGTGGCAGCAAGTGTTTGGGCTTTGGCTCCGGATGAGTTGGTTCAGCATATGGTTGAGCGCGAGGAAGATGGTCCGAAGGAGTGGCTTTTTGCACTACATGAAATATTGACGAATGAACTTTTCGATCGCTTGGTGTTGACGCTTTGGGCACTTTGGTATGCGAGGCATAAATCAATTCACGAGAATATATTTCAGGCACCATACTCTGTCAACAGCTTCATATCAAAATATTTGGATGAACTACCACTACTAGGGAAAAGCCTAGCAGCAGCGCGGGTTTTAGGCCTATCAGTAGCGCAGGACGATGCGCTACTGATAAGGCGCTACAACTAACGTGTAGCAGTAGCGCCTGTCGTCCCATGCTACTACTATACATGGATAGCTGCAGCGCGCTTTAGTGAAGAACGCTACTGATATTATCTGCAGCGCTTTTGCCAGAGAAGCACTACTGGTAACGCGACGCTACTGCTAACTTTTCTTCCCTCGCTACTACTAGTTTTATTAGTTTTTTCTGCATATTTGTTTTGTATTTGAATATTTGTTTTGTATTTGAATAGGCTTTATACAATAATCTTTAGCATATCATACACATACAAATGTAATCATAGCATATGCATACAACTAGTCTCATCAAATCATGTCATCATCATAATCATCATCCAACACAAAGTGGTCTCTCGTTATCATCTCGAAAATAGCGATACAAATCTCGATTACTTGCAAATACATCGTCATCCATCTAAACAATGGTATACGTGAGAAGAGCTATCACTTTGAGTACATGAGTTTGTATCCCTCTCTCGCATTAGCGTGAACCTAAACTAACTACTGCCTGTCGCTCGGAAACCGGAAACCGGTACACCTGGGCCTGACACTCTGGCCACTTGTCGTATATATACTCCTGGCGTAGCACTTGTTCACCATCGATGATCTATGCACCTGCATTGTCACATAAGTCGATGATATGCAACATATATAGTTGAGCAACAGAAAGAGACAGACTTGGCAAAAATAGAAACAACATATCATAAGTATAAATAACAAAGTTTATCGTACCCCAAAATGCCCTAACTAGAGTGATTTTCGCTAGTCGAGGAGGAGGACAGTTTAATTACATCACAAATAAAGTTTCACCGTGCAAGTATGGACTAAACGAACACATTGTCATATATCGACAATCACTCCAACATGTCGTGCCATCCATCAATGTCAGGGAGATAGTCCCCGAGCCTAGTGAAAGGCTTCAGGTCGAGACGCTGAGGGGCTACCCATGTTCGGACGTCTTCCCGCGACATTTGTCCTTCTTCGTAGAACATCCCTGTTTTTCCGACGACCTCCTTCATGATCATTTGGGCAAGTTTGCGCTGGATGTGATAGAACTCGGCTCGAAGTCGATGATCCTCAATATCTCCTACGTTCTTTGCCCATTGCAGAATATGGGCATCGCCGAATCTAGGTGACATGCGAAGGAAGCCGTTGCCTCTTTGCTTTCGGTTCTACACCGGCTCCGCTCCCCGAGGCAGCACCGGTCTCAGTCTCAGCGCCGGTCTCGATGCCGGTCTGAGTCTCAGCGCCGGTCTCAGTCTCAGCACCGGTCTGCATGTCGGTCTCAGTCCCCGATGCCACAGGTGCGCCCAGCAACAACATCGGTTGATCATCGGTAAGGCTAAAAAATTCGTCTGCCGCCCGGTAGACGTCATCGCAATCACCAGAACCCTGTCCTTCATCGTTGCTAGCCATGTTTCCTATGATTAAATATAGTCAATTCATTCTAGACCTAATAAAATGAATAATGACATAAAAAAGGCCTATTGTTTTGCAGGAATGTTGACTCCTTCCTGGTGCGGAAAATCCCGGGCACTTGATATGTCCTAGTTTGTAGCACAAGTCATGCCGAAATTCACGGAAAATTTCGGCATGACCTTTGCTAAAAAGTGGACAAATCGAGAACCTGAAATTTGCCGGAACAGAAATGAATCAACATTCCGGCAAAACATAGGCCACTCAGCATCATTCCCTGGAAACAACAAAGCCACTTGGGCACAATCGAACAACTTCAATGAAAAGATATAACATGACCACTTCAATGAAAAGATATAATCAATCAACAATAAAAGTCTAGGAAGGGATCATCTTTAAAATAAAATTTGCCTAAATTCTTTTCCTTGAAAAATAGTGGTCTTTTCAAAAATCAAAAATATTTGCAAAATGACCTCACTAAACACTTCTCTGCCTAGGACGGAACCCAAATTATGTTGATCTAGCTATTCCTCTCTCTCACACAAACACACATTATTATCTCTAACCCTTCTCTGCCTAAACTACTTAACGCAGCTAGTTCTCTGTCAAAGCCCTAAATAAATTTTTGCACTAATTAACCTAGATAATTAACCTAATTAAACTAGTTAACCTAACTACTTCTCTGTCAAAGCCCTAACTAAATTTTTGCACTAACCTAGATAATTAACCTAATTAAACTAGTTAACCTAACTACTTCTCTGTCAAAGCCCTAACTTAATTTTTACCCTAACCTAGATAATTAACCTAATTAAACTAGCTAACCTATGCATGAGAGAGAGAGAGGAGGGGTGGGGGCTTACAGAGGATGGCTCCGGTGGTGGCGAGGGAGGCAGTGGTGGTGAGGGAGGCAGGGGCGTCTCCGGTGACGGCGAGGGAGGCAGTTGTGGCGAGGAAGGATCCGGTGGCGTCGACGGTGGCTCCGGTGGCGTTGACGAGGCCGCGCGGCTCCGTGGCGTTGGGGGCGGCTCCGGTGGCGTCGACAGCGCACGGCTCTGGTGGCGTCGATGTCGGCAGGAGACGACGGCGAAGTGGGGCGACGGCGAATCGGGGAGACGGCGGCGGGCTGGGTTGAGGGATTTGGGGGAGAAGTGGTGGACGGGGGGAAACGGTTTTTTGGTTAAGTCAAACTTAGCGGTAGCGCGTTTGGTAAAATGCGCTATAGCTAAGATAGCTATAGCGGTTTTTACAAAACGCGCTGCTGCTATAGCTATGTAATTTTCTTTCTTTTTTAATTTCCTTTTCCGTTTCTATAGCGGGGGTCTAGGACACGCGCTGCAGCTACGTTAGCTATAGCGCCTCTTACGAACAAATGCTACTGCTA
Source organism: Triticum aestivum (assembly GCF_018294505.1). Classification (NCBI taxonomy): domain Eukaryota; kingdom Viridiplantae; phylum Streptophyta; class Magnoliopsida; order Poales; family Poaceae; genus Triticum; species Triticum aestivum. The sequence continues at coordinate 728,439,036 of NC_057810.1, forward strand.
TGCCTTCCTCCGTTTTCTCGCTTTTTCATTTATTTTGCTTTACATTTTATTTTTTCCTTTCTCTTTTTTATTTCTTTCATTTTCATTTACTTTTTTATTTATTTTTCATCTTATTTTATTTCCGTTAGTAGTAGCGCTCTTCTTAGGAAACGCGCTACTACTTATGCCCTAGCGGTAGCGCGCTTCTTCCAAGCCCGCTACTGCTATGGTAGCCTATCATTCTAGCAATAGGAATTTTAGTAGTAGCGCTTTTGCCACTACACGCGCTACTGCTAAGGTTGTATCTGTAGCGCGGTTTTTTCTCAGTCGCTACTGCTATCTAGCACTAGTGCCCTTTTTTGACATGCGCTGTTGCTAAATTTATGTGTATAAGGTTTTCCCTAGTAGTGTACGAGTGACCCACCAGAGGCAATCTTCCTCGACCCCTCCTACCAGCGCCCGACCGGCGTGGTGGCTTGCACCGCCATCAGGTTACGTGAAGTTTAACGCCGACGCAGTGGTAACCAGAAATGGTGGGATAGTGGGGGTGATTTGTAGAGACGACAGAGGTATGTTTATGGGAGCCTCGACTCTTTCTTTTAGATACATTGTGGATCCCCCGACTTTGGAAGCACTTGCTATTAGAGAGGCACTTGCACTGGCGGATGATCTCTATATCTGAGGCGCATCCAAGTTGCATCGGACTGCAAAACGGTGGTGCAGGACATACACAAGGAGAATTTGGCAAGCTACGGAGCAGTCATTCATGAGATAGTTGAACATTCTTTAGCTTTTGATTTTTGTAATTTCAGTCATGAGTTTAGGAGCTTAAATTTTGAATCTCACAGCTTAGCGAAGCATGCTTTATCTCTCGGTGGTGGCCGCCATGTTTGGTTAGGTCATCCCGGGAATTTACCATCCGTCCCTGTAAACATTGTGACGACTTAATAAAAGCTTCGTGATGTTGCCTCAATTTTTTTTGCGTAATTCTAGACCATCGATTTGAGGAATTAAATATGTGTTATATGTCATGAAAAGTATATCACTAGATTTCTACATGGATGTAGTTTCGAAATACATATTTTTTATCACATATAATACATATTTAGATAGTTAAATCGTCGATCTAGAACTACGCAAATGACTTATTCACCTAGACGGAGGTAGTACATCTTTCGGAGGATTAAAATGCTTAAGACTTTATTTTTATTTCGATCATTCAAGTCGTAGGAATGAATTAGATTGTTTTTTAGAATTCTTATTTATACTCCATCTTTTCCTAAATATAAGTCTTTTTGGAGATTCTAATATAGACTATATATGAAGCCAAATGAGTGAATCTACACTCTAAAATACGTTTGTATTCATCCGTATGTAGTTCATATTCAATTCTCTAAAAGACTTATATTTAGGAACGCAGGGAGTACTAATATTCCATTGTGAATTTAGTACCCACTTGAACTTCTTGGAAAGAATCATTATTTTTTCATCCGATGCAAACAAACAAAACAAAATCATGTTATGTTGAACATGATACTGCAATCATATTTCTAGAAATTCCTATAAAACTCAAAGGGCCGCAACAAGAGTTAGGTTGTCAGGGCAATTTCAATAGACCGACGCATTTCATCTGTCCGCCATTTCTGTTCGTGTGGATAAAAACCACGGTTCAACGCGCTGACACGAACGGGCCGGTGTGCATTTTCATGTCTGTTTTTTTAGAGAAAAGGCACAACCCGAGCCCGAGTAGGGCTCGAGCATAGCCTGACTTTGAATTAACAAAGCCATCAATCGGCAGGATACATCGAAATAAACCATACACCCAGGACATAAAAAAAAGTAGCGATGCAACCCCGCAACGGCCGATACAAGGAGCTGAAAGAAAGCAAAAACGCTACGGCCAATGAAGAAAAAGACTACAGCTAGAGAAGCTGCTGCCCACAATTGAAGCATGCCGCAGACGCTAGCTAGAGGACAGGGGCGTCCGAAGAAGACACGGCCATGATTGGAACACCAAGCCACCAGGAAAAAACAGAGCACGCCATGGCCACCATCTCACCTACCATCACGTCCTAATCGCCGTAGAGGATACCACTATCCCCTCTAGCCCAGGCCGAGGGCGTCGATCCGCCGGACTGACAGGACCACACGAAGGAGAGCACGGCGGCCAGAGGAGCGGACCGGTCATCCATGGTGAAGTGTTACCGCTAGAAGAAGTAATCGCCACCACCAAGAGCACCCGAAGCACGCAGCAACCGACCCACCTCCCCACAGACCCAAAACGGCGCCTTCAAGAAGATAACGGCACCGTCATGGCACCGCCGCCACCCAAACCGGAGTTTTGGGTTTTCACCCAGGTGCAGGGGAAGGAGGAGGAGGGGAGGTGAACCTCAACGTCGCCTTCAAGAAGGGGAACAACGCCCGAAGTGCCGCCGACAAGGTGGCCGCCGCCGCCGGCCAAGGGGTTACCCCGATTCAGACCTCCCCACACCAAATCCACGCAGCCAACAGCCGGATCCGGCCGGATCCCGCCGGACCAGACGAGGAAGACGCTGATGCAAGCGACCGGGCGCCGTCTTCAGATCTGGCACAGCAGGTCGCGGGGGTCCTGCCGCCCGACGCCCAGGTCCACCGCCACCTCGCCACCCACGCAGCCGAGGGGAGGCGGCCACAGCTCCAGCGAACGCCGCCGGCCGCCGGGACGGCGACGCCCTCACCACCAGTCCGCCGCCTGGAACCCTAGGCCCGTTCCCGAGGAAGAACCGTGGCCGAAGACCTCGCCGCCACCCTCATCGACGACCGCGCGGGCTTGCCGGCGGCTGCCTCCGGCGGCGGCAAGGGAAGATGCGAAGGGGAGGGGGTGGCGGCGGACGAGATCTGTCGCCCCCCGAGTCGCCCCTGGAGGACGACGCGAGGGGGAGGGGGAGGGGGAGCGGCTGGTCTCTGGCCCTCTCAAAAGCTCAAGCGCATGGAGGGAATGTTTGGATAGCCTCCACCATTTTCATGTCTGGTACGACCCATTTTCATGTCCTCCAACTTGAGAATATCTTCTTGTATTTCTTCATATAGCTCTGCTCCTCGGGTCATCTGAATACCCGCCAACATGCGTTGATAATAAAAATATAAGTACACCCGGCCAAGGCTATGGCACTATATGGTAAATAAGAAAAAAAATACTGGACATGGTGTCATTCACGCGAACAAGTACGGCTATAGCTAAAATATGTTTATTGTTCTCACACTTATTGTAATGGTGGGATAGTTGCCTATTTGCAGGACTATGGTGCGCCAGCGACTAGTGTTGAAAATATGATAATTACATAGTGATTTCCGGGCACTTCACAGAAAATGGATGAATAAAGACCAACAAAAAATATATAATTTAATTCTGGCTTAAACCTAATATAACTATTTAGCAGATGAGGACAACATGCACTTCTCATTATATGCTGAACAAAACAAAGATAAGCAAAACTCTGATGTTGGGCGGTCATTACATAATGATTTGTATACATATAATTTACGCTGTGAGGGGAATGGCTATAACCCTTGTCATGCTGATAGTGGGGTATTGCCAGACATGCCTAAATGCACGCGGAAGCGGAAGGTGTAGCGCGGTACGAGTAATAAGTTCACAAGAAAATTCCATGATGAGAAATGAGAGCCTTATTGTGAAATAACAGAGGTCTTCTGGACTAGGCTAAGCATAGGTTTCTAACTGATACATTGGCATTTAACTTAAAATACACCCGATACCTTATGAGCTTATGTTTTTCTTTGTATTTTCTGTTCACGGGTTACTAGTTCTCATTAGTAGAAAACGGGCCATTAATCCCGGTCCCAGAGGGCCTTCAGTCCCGGTTTTGGAACCGAGACTAAAGGGTCGGGACTAAAGTCCAAAACCTTTAGTCCCGGTTCACTTACGAACTGAGACGGAAGGGGCTCCACGTGGGCGCTGCGGGGCGCCCAGGCAGGAGGACCTTTAATCCATATCTCCAACAGGCATCCACGCGTCATCAGCTGGCAGGAGCTGGGGTTTTTGTTTTTTAAGAGGGGGGGGGGTTAGGGGGTTTTCGAGGGTTAATTTAGGGGTTTCATATTGTGTTAGCTAGCTAATAGAGAGAAGTGTCCTCTTTAGTCCCGACTGATCCACCATAGCCAGCCCCTTTTCAATCCCTTGAGCTTCTGCTGTGGCGGGGCTAAGGACATTAAATACTTTCTCAGTTTTTTTTGAGAATCAAATACTTTCTCAGTTGTTCCTGCTATGGCCTCACCCTGATCGTTTCGAATAACTGCGCTAGTGGCCCTGGTTAGTCACTCATAAAGTTGAAGGAGATTCAATTCCCTTCAAGATTTAACTTGTATTTTCTGAAAATGCACGTGGGCTATCCATTAATTCTAACAGTTTTGAGAATAATTATCACACCTGGAAGTTTAGATACGAATATTTGTATTCATGAATTGCGCTAAAATGAAAATTATACACATTTCTTCACACAATCTGACGTGAGAGAAACCAGTGTTCTACCAAACTCCAAAACCGTTCTAGTGTTTCATATTTTCCAGAATGACGGCTTTTTAGGGGTTATTTTCCAGAATGACGTGTTCTCAGAATACAAAAGTCTAAACCGAAAGAAGAACGGCCCACATTATACTCCCAAGAAAAATAGACGGCCCATGCTGATAGTAATTATGGGTTGGCCCATACGTATAACACGGGTCTCACCAAAAGCACGCACACGATTCTCAAAAAAAAAAAAAAAAAGCACGCACACTGCATAAAAAAAAAAGCACGCACGTATTGGATTGGATCGATCGTCTTCTTTCTCTCTACCGATCCAAGGAAAGATAAGATGAAGGTGCGGCGGTTCCTCAACGTGGCGGTGGAGAGATACGGCGGCGGACTGCTGAGCCGCATCGCCAATCCCAGGAAGAACCTCTTCTTCCCATCTACGGCCGAGGCACAGCAGCACCAGATCCAACGAGCGGCGGCGGCCGCGAAGGCGAAGGAGGAGGAGAGCACGCCGATGGCCCTCGAGGAAAACTACGACGGCGTGTTGCGGCTGTCCGAGCCTAAACTGAGGTTCAAGCCCTCCAATCTCCAAGGTGCTCACGGCAACCACGTCATCCTCTTTCCCTTCTACGGCGGCGCCGGCGGGGACGAGGGCAGGTTCCTCTATGTCGACGAGTCCGGCATGGCCGCGCTCTACGACGCTGATGCCTCCACCGTCGAGATGGTGCCCGGCCTCGTCGAGCACAAGGGGTGGTGTGAGCCCGTCTCCTTCAGCTTCGCCCATACCGATGCCGACGACCCCACTCGCCTCGACGCGCTCTACATCATGGATGGAGAGAGCCGCAGCTTTGATGCCCTCGTCTATGGCGACCCAGATCCGTCGCCCTACAGGAGGGCCCACTGGCAGGGTTGGCATTGGCGCCACCTCCCTCCGCCGCCGGCCAACGACGACTACCCTATTCAGTCCTACGCCCTCGTCCATGGTAAAAAATGGGGGCGGCACCGTATACATCTCTGTCAGCCGTCCGCGCACCTACTGGTTCGACATCTGCTCTGGCACCGGCAAGTGGACCAAGGCCGGCGACTGGGTGCTTCCTTTCTTTTCTCGCCCCTTGCATGTCCCCGAGCTTGGCGGCGACCTCCTATTCGGCATCGAGAACGAGCACCCCTACCGCTTCTGCGCCGTGGACGTCTCTGGCATTAAGATGAACATAGCTCCTGTGTTGCGACACGCGTGGCAGGACGTCGACCCACTTCCTGGTTGGCATCCAACACACTATAGCCTTGTGTACCTTGGGGATGGAAGGTTTTGCATCCACAGAAGCTTCAACATCATCAGCCAGGGTGCATATTCATCAGACTGGGACATCGTCGGCACGGTGGTCCTGCTTACCGGTGTGGAGGTGCTGCGCGTGGGATCCGGGCTCCAGATGATCAAGCACAAGTCCAAACGCCTTGACTCTTGCATCGACTCCGTGATATAGAAATATATAGTAGTTTATGCTATGCTTGAGCATGCATCTTTAGCATAGTAAGAATACGACTCTTCTAGGGAAATTTTAGCGATTTGGTTTCATTTGTTTGCATCACATACAAATTCTTTCAAAAGGTTTAAATGCATGCGAAAATTTCATATGGGTGTTGTCCAAATGAATCTTTATAAAAAATTATATAGAAGTCAATTATACAAATCAGATGACCCACATTGCAAAAGTTCCTAACCATTCCAGTCCTCCAGAAATCATATATAAATCCTTTGATTTGGAGAGTATCTATTTCAACTAGAGAATACCCCGTGTGTTGCTATGAGAATCAGTTGATAAAAATTTAGGTTGATAACGTTAGAAGCAAAATTGAAAATACATATGACTTATTATATTTGATTATGTATAGTTGTAAAATTATCTATTGAACATAAGTAGAACAATTGAATGGAACATATATTTTTTTTCATTTATGGTTGAATGTTTTGGTGGTTTTTTCTCCATGAATGCTTGCAACTTGAGGTGGGCCTTCTCCCATTCATGACTGTATAGTGAGGTAACATGCTTGCAAGTTCAGATAATTAAGTTAGTGAAGATGAATCTCTTAGATACTTAGGATACCATAATTATGTGTTTGTTACAAGTTACTTTCAATTAAAATTAGGTGACTAATAAAAACCTCTCCCCGTGTAAATCTAAGGATCTACTTATATCTCTATTATCAACGCATGCCGGCTAGTATTCAGATGACCCGAGGAGCAGAGATATATAAGAAGAAATACAATAATCAGCGCATGCCATACGAAAGAAAGAAGATATTCTCAAGTTGGAGGACATGAAAATGGGTCGTAGCAGACATGAAAATGCACACCGGTCCGTTTGCGTAGCGCGTTGAACCGTGATTTTTACGACTTGAATGACCGACATAAAATAAAGTCCTAAGCGTTTGAATCCTCCAAATTTTATACGAAAATCCTTTGGTTTGAGAGAGTATTCAACTCTGCTATCGCAGGAATTCTTGTATCCGAAGATGAACTTATATTTTTAAAGATGCACGTATAGCCTGATGTTCAAAAAATAAAGATGCACGTATAGCCCAGTTTCAAATCGTGCTACTTGATAACAGGCCGGCCCATGCACGCACGCACACACACATAAGATGTAGTCACCATATCAACTGTACCTGCGTAAAACGAATCCCATATGCGCCAGAGATGACCTAGCTAGCTAGCCGCCGCTTCGTTCCTCTACCTTCGACTTTTTCTTCTCCGATGGATCTGTCATCCGTGTGTCCCGAGGGAATTACAGGGAGAAAATGAGCAGATCGATATGAAGGCGCGACGGTTCTTGAACGTGGCGATTGGCCAATACTACGACGGAGGGTCGCTCGGCCGCATCACCAACCCCAACAAACACCTCTTCTACCCCTCCACGGCTGAGGCACAGCAGCACCAGATCCAACGAGCGGCGGCTGCCAAGGCGAAGGACAAGCCGAGGAAGAGCACGGCGGCGGCGGTGGCGGACGACGGTTGCGATGGCACGTCGGCGCCGCCGGAGAAGGACTACGACGTCTTGCGGGTGGCCACGCCCAAATTCAGGTTCAAGGCCTCCTCCCAGGCGGTAGCACCGGGATGCTCGACTTCTTTCCCTTCTACGGCGGCACCGCCGGGGCCGAGGAAAGGATCCTCTGCATGGACAGCAACGGCATGGCCGCGCTCTACAACACCGACGACGCCACTATCCAGATGATGCCCAGGCTCGAGGAGCCCAAAAGGTGGGAACCTATCTCCTTCTTCGTCTCCCACGCCAACGACCCCGGGGCCCTCTACGTCATGGATGGCGCGGGCTGCAGCTTTGAGGCCCTCGTCTACGGCGACCCCAACTCACCATGGTTCCATCTGTTTGCTTGCAACGACAGACACGTCTGGCACTGGCGGTCGCTGCCTCCGCCTCCTGTCGGCGTCGGCTATGGCAGAAGTGGAAGCTCCATCTCCATCGAGTCCTATGCACTTCTTCACGGCCACGACGGCGATGACGATGCTACTAGTGGCAGCAACACCACCATCTGCGTCTCGCTCAGAGATTCTGGCTCCTCCTCCAACTCCAGGGGCACGGCCGTCCCCGCCGGTGGCACCTACTGCTTCGACATTAGGACCAGCGAGTGGACAAAGGCCGGCCGCTGGAGGCTGCCCTTCTCGTCCCGTGCCCTGCACGTCCCTGAGCTTGGCAACAATCTCCTGTTCGGCATTGATGGTAACAATTCCAGCCGTTTTTGCGCCGTGGATGTCTTGGGCGCCATGAGGACCAATGGCTCGGCCCCGGTGTTGCAGCATGAGTGGGAGGACGTCAACCCACTGCCAAACTGGAGTTTGCAGCACCACAGCGTGGCATACCTCGGGGAAAGAAGGTTTTCTATCCACAGAAGCTTTGAAGTCATGGAAATGGACGGATGGGGCAGTGGCACCGAGTGTGTAGACCAAAGTTTTAAATAGCGCGCTAAGCTTCTTAGCAGCGGACCTTTTCTAAATGCTATAGCGTGCTATAGCGAAGCTATAGCGAGCTATTTAACATGTTTATTCATTTGTTTGGATCAAAGTCTCTAGCGCAAGACTTTCTGTAAATGCTATAGCGTGCTATAGCGGAGCTATAGCGGGCTATTTAAAATAGTGGTGTAGACACGGTGGTCCTGCTCACCGGCGTGGAGGTGGTGCGAGAAGGATCTAGACTTCAGATGGTCAAGCACAAGTCCAAGCGTCTCGACCACGACAGCTACTCTGTGTTCTGAAATCTTTAGTATCTTTGGCAAATTGCTCACATAATCAAATGGATTTTATTAGGCATCTAGGACGAATTCACTTGGAGGCTTCGAACATGGAATAATGCCAAATTGAAATCATTATTTATTCTACAATATCATAGATTGAATTAAATTCATGCCTTTATCGCGTTCTCAATGCCAGAATGATAAAATGCTTGATTCCTTAATTCTAGCCCGTGAACTTTCTGGACATTAGGATAGGTCACAGTGCTGTTAAGTGAAACAGAACAACTCAATCTCGCTATAACAACTATAGACAGACCAGTTAGACAGGCTGGTTGAAATGGTAGCCTGACATCAACTCTGAAACTAGACCCAGAGCAGCAACGCTTTCATATCCAAAGAGATGTTAAAAGTGTTGTGGCCTGCCCTTTCTGCGTAAGTACTGAACTGAAGCACGCTTGATCGATTGGTTGTTCTTATTCTTATTTTTGAGGGAAAGCCATCATGGGCTCATGGCATGCTCTTTTTGGGCGAGGGATTATTTATTGATTGCTAAATAAAGATATATTGTTCACAAGAACAGGAATAAGAAGCTAGGGGGGTCGTCAACCCAATTACAAGCAGCAATTTTAGAGGAATAGGCGAATAGCAATCCTTGGAGATTTCATGAGCAACACTGTTGGCTTCCCTTAAAGCAATGCTGAAACTTAACTCTTGCTATATCTCTAGCCATGTCCACGCAATTTGCATAAATTGCAGCCTGAGCCTAGCTAGCTTCCCTAGCACTCACAATTCAACCCTAGAACAGTAGTTTAGGTTAACACAGCAAACTACCAGCCATCGGATGCCTGGTCGATCTGGACTTCTGGAGTAGCACAGCCCGGCGAAACACTCATGTCGCGCGGGGCTGCCGCTGCCAGTTGGACGGCTTGCCGGCCGAGGGCACTGCCTAGCCACCGGCAACCTCTGCCGGCGTGGCACGTGTATTTAGTATCGACGCGAACGTACTGAGTTAGGCAAGGGCCCCAACACACACTGTACATATATGGAAATAACGTTAGGACTTACGTTTTTGCTCAAGCGTTTACGTCGGCGATGAGATGATGATCTTGAAGAGGGGGCCTCAGAGGAGGTACGGGGAGGGAGAGCTCTTGCTGGATGGCGTGGAAGATGCATGCGGTTCCGAAGATGCATGCGCACCTCACCAGAAGTAGTCCACTACAATTTTGATCGGATTGGAGAGAGCCTTGAGCTGCTCCATTGCATGTACCATTGCCAGGTTGTCTTCGTCACCATAGAGCTCGACCTCTTCAAGTTTCTTCAAGTTCTCGACTCCAATAAGTCTCACCTCCACGATACTAAAGCCCAATACAAGCGTCTCGAGCTTTGTCAGTGATCCTTCCTCGAATGTCAATGATCCCTCACCACAGGGAAGTGGTTTTTGTGTGCAACCAGTTTTGGGCCTTCATAGCTATAAGAACTCAGTTGGACGCTTTGCAGGTTGGGCAACTTACACAAGACATCAAATAATTGGTCGCCAACAAGTTTTGTGTTCCCCACTTCAAACTTTGAGAGGTGTGTGAGTGATGAGATCCAGTCGGGCAGTTGGCCAATGCGGGTCGGCGTTATACGGGGTCTGTTAGAGATGCTCTTATCATGCAACGGAAAGTACATGCAAAACGAAGGAGAAGAAAGGATGAGCACAATAATATGTGCCAAAACGTGTTGTAGATTTTCCCCCTATTTTTCGAGTCTGTAGATTTTTCCTTTGTGAAAAGAAAAGAGAGGAGGCCGGCCCGTGCTCATGATAAGCCTGCCACTTGGTTATGGGCCGGCTGGTCCACAAATTAAGCCATGCGTACGTCGGTGACATCGAGAAAAGCATGACCTAGCCGTCGCCTGGGTAGTCGATCGATCGCCGGAAAAGATGAAGGCACGGCGGTTCTTGAACGTGCTGACAGGCAAATCCAGCGGTGGGTCGCTGAGCCGCATCATCAACCCCAGGAAGCACCTCTTCTACCCCACCACGGCCCAAGTGCAGCAGCACCACATCCAACGACCGGCCACGGCGGCCAAGGACAGCACGCCGGCGGCCAATACGGAGGAGAAGGAGAAGGTGGGCACGCCGGAGGAAGAGGACAACTATGACGGCGTCCTGCGGCTGCCCACGCCCAAACTCAGGTTCAACACCTCCCGTCAAATAGGCGGCTACCTCACCAACTTCGACTTCTTGCCTCTCTACGGCGGCACCGGGACCGGCGAGGGCGAGGCAAAATTCCTTTGCGTCGACGGCCTTGGCATGGCCTCGCTCTACGACATCGAGGCCGCCACCGTCGAGATGATGCCCCGTCTCAACAAGAAGCCAGATCCATGGTGGAACCCCGTCTCCCTTTGCGTAACCCACACCACTGTCGCCGCCGAGGACGATCCCTCCCGTCCCGATGCGGCCCATGACCCTGACCGCCCCGACGCGCTCTATGTCATGGACCGCAAGGGCCACAGCTTCGAGGCCTTCGTCTACGGCGACCCCAACCCGCCGTCGCCACACAAGTTCATGGATGAGCGGTACCGCGACCGCGTTCATAGGGACAGCCGGACAGGTGTGTGTGGCACTGGCGCGAGCTCCCTCCGCCGCCCATTGTCCTTGACGAGGCCAACAACTACCATCATAGAGGCCGCGACCCTGTCTCCGTTGAGTCCTATGCGCTGGTCCACGGCCATGGCAGCGAGGAGGATGCCTCTAGCAGCAACAACACCATCTGTGTCTCGTTCGAACCAACTGCTTCAACACCGGAATGGCGAGAGCCCAACCCCGCCGCCGGCACCTACTGCTTCGACACGAGAACCGGCGAGTGGACCAAGGCCGGTGACTGGAAGTTGCCATTCTGGTCCCGCGCCCTGCACGTCCCCGAGCTCGGTAACAACCTCCTGTTCGGCTTCGAGAATAGATACGTCCATATACGCTCACGCTTCACCGCCGTGGACGTCTCCGGCACTATGAGGATGGACGGATCGGCCCCGGCACTGCGCCATGCGTGGATCGAAATTGACCCACCATCGGGATGGCACGAGACGGACTGCAGCATGGTGTATCTCGGGGATGGCAAGTTCTGCATCCACAGGAGCTTCAACATCATGGAAATGGATGGATGGGGCAGTGATACAGAGTGTGTCGACACGGTGGTCCTGCTCACCGGCGTGGAGGTGGTGCGAGAAGGATCCAGACTCCGGATGGTCAAGCACAAGTCCAAACGTCTTGACACACTCATACACTCTATCCTCTAAAATATAGTCTATTTCCTGGTGGCATCATATATATGCATGCAGTTTAATTCAGAGCGCCAGCACCTCTTTTATTTGTTTGTTTTTTGCAATAAATATTTGTATGTTTGAAATTTGCAGGGTAGTAATAATTGTATGAACTATGAACACCTCCTCGATATAAATTTATCATTGTATCTCCAACTTGTCCTTTTTTAGCAATTCAGGTATCTGTGTTATTAACACATTCCTCAGTATTTGAATGACCAAAGGAGCAAACATATAGCCAATTTGTCGAAGCGGACCAAAATTAGTCGGATACCTGGAAGTTAAGTTAAGTGTAATGATAGGAATGTGGAGATGGTACTAATCGATCTGGTGGGTGTCATCTGTCTTTTGAAGGTAAAAATGCACGATCAATGTCAACAATTGCCCCCATGCACTGAAAAACCGCTACACATCGCCCAACCCATGCAGCTCTACGACTCGACAGTACATAACATAGGAACTTAGAAGGGAAATCTCGGCTCTACGACTCAACACTACATAACACTGGAATTTAGAAGGAACTTAGAAGCAAGACGACAGTACATAACACTGGAATTCAGAAGGGAAATTGCTGGAGGGCATAGCCATAAACTGACAGGAAATGGGTGACAAAAGATTGTAGAAAGGAATTGTAACTTGCTGGAGTGCATAGCCATAAACTGACAGGAAACGGGTGACAAAAGATTGTAGAAAGGAATTGTAACTTGCTGGAGTGCATTAAGATGCGCATGCTACAGAACTGTGCAATTTAGCATTTGGTAGTATAAATTAATGACACACTAGAATTCATATAGAAGATACTTAATTCTTAGCTATCCTAGTGCAATTTATCATTTGGTAGCATTCTATTCCTCCAGAATTCATAGAGAAGACATTTAATTCTTAGAGTATCTATTTTAACAAGAGGATACGCCGCGTGTTGCTATAAGAATCAGTTGACAAAAAATGGACGCCAATAACTGGTTCGCTTGGATTACCACACATGCCCTTCCCTAGTCCTTCTGGTCCACTAAGGGCATCTTCAATGGGAGGCGCTTATCTAGACGCTTAAGCGCAAAAAAATATACCAGAAAAATAAGCAACAGGGCGCTATGTGATACAATGGTGGATGCTAATTATATTTATAGGCGCTTAACCGGCCGCTGGGTACACAATGTTTTATCTGACTGGGGTAGAAAAGAAGGCAAGCGCTCAGCTCCCGTTGTTGCGCCTCCCAAATGTGACGCCAGGATTCGCGGGCCTACTGCCCCCTGTTAGCGCCTCGCGTTGGCCATGCCCTAATGGGTTCCTATTTATGCAGAAAAGTAACGAAGGGATTACACAAAATACAAATTGCGGTGGTATAACATACAAAAATGGCACCTATTTGTGATAAGAAAATCCTATGTACTGAAAACACCCATGAAAAAATGCTTAAATATTTGAAAATTTTATAAGTGATCACATGGCAACTTGTTGGAATTTTTTGAACTAACCACAAGGAAAAAATGTAATAATTCATATTTGGGGAAAAATTATATACAAATTAGCATGGGGGCATTTTTCAAAACATTCCTGCATGTGCCATAAAAAAAGTTAGCTAATTGCCATGGACCAAAATATAAAATGAAATGGTAGCTAATTTTTTTTACCATAATATAATTAATAAAAATGACATGCTACATAGACTGAAACTCCATGGTCTACTTAATAAAAATGCCATGGTCTAATTGCTAAAGATGCCATGGTAGCTATTCTTTTTTATCGTAGTTTAAATAATAAAAAGTGCCATGCTCTGGGGAATAAAAATGCCATGGTAGCCGCAAGTAAAATGCGAAGGTCAACACAATTGCACCGGTGTTTTGAAAATAAAATAAAATAAAAAAATGACATGTAATTAATTAATAAAAAAAGTCATGCTCTTGATAATAAAACGATGACCTAGCCAAGCTAACTACTTGCCCCTGCGATCGCTTCTTCTTCATCCATCCATCGTCAATCCCAAGAACGAGCTTTTCTACCCTTCCACAGCCCAAGCGCAACAGATCCAACGAGACGTGGCGGCAAAGGCCAAGGAGGAGAAAGAAAAACATGCCATCGGAGGAGGAGAATGACCCCGTCTCCTTCTCCGTCACCGACAGGGCTAGCGCCGCCCATCCTCACGTGGTCTACGTCATGGATAGTGCTGGCCACAGTTTGCAGGCCCCCGCCGACGGTGACCCCGACCCATCGCCGCCCTATAAGAATTGCCAAAAACTACACCTGCAGGCACTGGTGCCAGCTCCCTCCAGTGCCTGTCGACGACGAAAACGAATACAAGTTTCACTTCGCCCAGTCTTAGACTATTCCTTGCGTCACAAGTTTTCTAGTCCAAATCGGTTTGTAGTATTTAGTCTAAGTCGATTTGTACCAATATATATGTATAGCCATGTACCCTGTGCTAAACATAATACAAGCAATAGTTTTATTCATCTATCTTGGTATCAGTTTTGGATCCTAGGGTTTAGGGTATGGCTCCACCACCCCGCCGCCGCAGCCCGGCTACTTTGAGCGCTGGGCTACTATCATCGCCAGAGCCGCCACCAACACCTCCTACTACTCTTCTGGCTGCACCCATGTCGCTCGTCGACACCATCACCAATGTCAGCTCTTTCATCCCAATCGTCCTCGACCTCGTCGCCCACAACTATTATCGTTGGCGCCACCTCTTTGATCCACACCTGGGACGCTGCAACCTCCGCTCTCACGTCGCCACCAACAGTCCTCCTTGCCCTCATGATCCTAAATGGGTGAAAGACGATCTCGCGATTATTGAGTGGTTCTACGCCCGCATCACCACCATGATCTTCAACATGCTTGATCACGACGGCGCCACCGCTGCCAACATCTCGAGCTCTTTTCACTAGCTTTTTCAGAGCAACTGCGACGCTCGGAAAAACACTCTGCACACCGACCTTTGTAACCTGACCCAAGGCGATGCCCCAGTAAATCTTTTCTGTCAGCATGTCAAGGCCATCGGCGACGAGCTTCGCGAACTCGGTCATCCCGTCAGTGACACACAGCTCATCAACAACATCGTCCTCGGGCTGAGAAAGGATTTCGATAAACAAGCCTCCTTCATCCCCATGATGCGGCCTCGTCCAACCTTCACCAAAGTCCGCTACATGCTGCAGCTCGCAGCGGACACTCAAGCTCGCAAGGACCCTCGCCCACGGGTCTTCCATGCTGCGGCTCGTCCTCCTACGCCGTCTTCATGAGCACCTCCCTCGCCAGCTCCTGCCGCCACGCCACCCCCGACGCCATCCATGCAGCCACCTCTAGGCTGGTGCCCTAGTCCAAACTACCAAGGAAAAAAACCCATCTACAGGCCGCCCTCGCCGCGCTCGGCGCCTCCTTCGACACCGCCGCCTTCAAACCCTGCACCGGCTCCAAGTGCTCCACCTGCGACTCCATCCTGGCGTCCTCCGCGTGGTCCATGGACCGGGCTTGTCCAGGCATGGCGTATGCCCTCGTCTGCCCCGTCCCCCCTTGGCGCTCCACCTGCCTACACTGGTGCTTGGCAACCCGGCCTTCGTCCCCATACTGGTGCCCCTGGGTTGCTCACCTCTCGACAGCCAACGAACGCATATCACTAGTGCAGAACCGGCCTTTAGTGCCGGTTCGTAACGGCCTTTAGTGCCGGTTCGCCAACCGGCACCTAAAGAGTGGGGACTAAAGCCCCCCCCCCCTTTAGTACCGGTTCGTCACGAACCGGCGCTAAAGTGCCACCACGTGGCACGAGCCAGGCCCGGGTGCGCGTAGGGCATTAGTACCGGTTGGTAACACCAACCGGTACTAAATATTTGGGGGGGGGGGGGGGGGTTTGATTTATTTTCCATTCAATTTTTTTTGTTTGCTGGTATTTCACGATACAACAAATTGTACACGTTATGCATATATATAAATAGATTTTCTCGTACGTAGAACCGCATATATATATATATATATATATATATATATATATATATATATATATATATATATATATATATATATATATCATCGAATGTCTCACAAACCAACACCATTAATTATTCACACATACACATGTATATACATATACAATTTCTCCTACATATGTTGCCTTTGGTGCCTCTGGAGCACGATGACAAGTGGTTCATGGGGGTGGTAGCGGGTAATAGTATTCTCCTTTGGGATCTATGACCTGGTCGAGCAAAAATCCGGCTATTTCCTCTTGAAGTGCTAGTATGCGGTCCGATGGTAGGAGCTTATCCCGCACCGATCTGAACTGTTAAGAAGGAGATCAATATGCATGTGTGTTAGTTGTGTGACTAGATATCGATAATGGTGTGAATAGTGTTCTGACAAACGTACCCAGTCCTGTCTATCAGATCTGCTCCTTTCGCACGTCATCATGCGAATGTTCTCGCAGACGTAGAATGCACACAGATTATTCCCCGGCGCCTGCTTCAGGGCCTTTACGAGAATGGAATTGAGTCAGATAATGATTAATCAAGCATGATAATTAATTAATGATATTGAAACAAGAATTAAAGAGATGGTAGCTAGCTAGTACTACTTAATTACTTACCTTGGGTCGATGCCAAAACAACTTTTTTGCCCACTTGCCTGGAGTCACCTTAATTAACTTTGCCCATGCCCTGCCCGCCGACAAAGAAAATTAATAAAGGGGTTATTAAATAGTTCATATCAGGAAATGACGAACTAATAATTAATAGGCTGAGATATAGTTAATAATGATTGAAATTACCTGTTGACTATCCCCTTCACGATGGTGTAGTCTTCATCTTCTTTAGTTAGTGAGTCCAGTAATTCAACTTTTCCTTCCTCAACTTTAATGTCTAACAAGACCCAGTGCCAACTGCATATGCACACGTTTGCATGTCTTAATTATTAACATCTAGCTTGCTAGTAAGCAAAAAAACAGAATTTATAGTACAAGACCGTGTGACTCACGGGAAGTTGTAAGGAAGTAGTATATCTTCATTGCTATTGAGGCACTTCAAGAACTCTAGCATGCTTTGCTCTACAGCATCTTGACAATATTCAATCTGCCATATGTCCTCATTAATGGTATTTAGGTCAATGAACCCAACGCCATAGCGTCCAGCTTTTTTCATTTTATACATCTTCATCCTGCATATAATACCACAAAAAAGAATATGATGAGGATAATTACATGTAATGATTGCTCAAAATTATCACTACATAACTAGCTTGAGACTTAAATTACAGAAAGAAATCACTTACAGACAATAGCAACTGACGATAGACTTGTCGAGTGCGTCTTGATTGTATAACTGAAATAGTTTTGGATACTCAATGGGCAGAGCTTTCTCATGGTAATAATGCTCATGCTTGACATTCACCATGAGGGACTCTCGATTGGAATCTTGGTAATGTTCATGTACCATTGATGCAATTGATACATTCTCGTTGGGAGGTCCTTGACCTTGTCTGGATGGACCAAAGGTTGGCCCCGGACATATTTCCATGCTATTTCCGATTCTCTAAGCGTAGGCATGGGCTAGATTTCGAGGAGTTGTCCAACAGAGATATTGAGCATTTGAGCCTGCATTATATGATCCTCCGTTATTACCACATCGCCATGCTGGGGAACGCTAACGGTTTGCCCACAATAATATTTGGCGCGCGTACTACTCCTCTCATGTGTTGTTGGCACAACAAGCGGGGGGATCGCTTGCGCCGCCTGTTCTCCCAACTGGGGAACGGTTTTCCCGCATTTTTTGCCAGCTTCTTGTTGGCTCGAGCTCGAGCTCGCTTCCTTCTTTAGCCGTTCTCGATGTAGTTTCCTGATTTGGCGCTCATAGTCCGAGTCAACAGGCTTGGGAGCTGGTTCTCTAGCCATATGAATGAAGTGGTCAATTACTTTCTCAGGCACTTTCTCCTTTGGCGGTGGTGCCGGTTTCAATCCAAAATGGGCGTCCACTTGGGCTTGCACTATGGCTGCGTTTTGCTCCTTAGTCATGTCGTAAGTCCTCTGAGGAAGAGGAGCGAGGCTTGGACCATATTTATATCGCTTGTCTCCGCCTGTACTTCTTGAACTGCCTCGACTCGTACCGCTACGCACCAAAGCTACGGCATGTCTCTTCTGCGATTGCTGAGACGACTGACGTGGAGTTGGACCAGGAGAAGTGGCCTGACGATGTGCCGGACTTGAAGCAGGAGGTGTGGCCTGACACGGTGCCGGACTTGAAACCGGAGAAGTGGCATGACGCTGTGCCGGACTTGAAACCGGAGGAGTCAGCTCACGCGTTCGGGGACTTGGAGGAGGTGGCGGACTTCGAGGAGGAGGAGTCTCATGCGTTCGTGGACTTGGAGAAGCGGGAGTCTGCTGACTAGGTGGCGGACTTCGAGGAGTCGGCAGATGACGCGGTGTCGGTGGACTTAGAAAGATGATGCAATCCTTTCTCCATAGGATGATACGATGTATGGCCTCTCCCAGTGTGCGCTCGTCTTCACCTCCAGGAATGTCAAGCATTATCCCCGAATATGGGTCCACCACTTCATCAACCATGACACGAGCATAGCCCTCTGTAATCGGGATGCAATGGTAGGTTGCTTCGGGGGTAACTGGAAAAGCAACGCCGTCCGCCACCTTCATGGATATGTTCTTCATTTTGGAGTGTAGCTCACAGTTAGTGTTCTCTATGATGTCATCCACAGGGTATGTATCCAGCAGTGTGTCGCCCGGGACAGAACCAACGCTGCTTCTCGGCATGGATGGGACGGTGCTATCCAATGCTGGACGATCATCCGCTTGCTGCTGCCGCTGCTGAGACCCCCTTTCCTGGCTAAGTGAGTCGATCTGCTGCTGCTGCTGCTGGAATTTGAGTGCCAGGTCCGCATGCCTTGCTTCTAGGACTTGAAGGTGTTCTGTGTCCTGCTTGCTCTGCTCCTCCTCCAGCTTCCTCTTCTTGTCCTCCTCCATCTTCTTGTTGGGGAACGTTGCAGAAAACAAAAATTTTCCTACTCGTTTCACCAAGATCATCTAGGAGTTCATCTAGCAACGAGTGATTAGATGCATCTACATACCTTTGTAGATCGCGAGCGGAAGCGTTCAAAAGAACGGTGATGATGTAGTCGTACTCGACGTGATCCAAATCACCGATGACCAGCGCCGAACGGACGGCACCTCCGCGTTCAACACACGTACGGAACAGCCACGTCTCCTCCTTCTTGATCCAGCAAGGGAGGGAGGAGAGGTTGAGGGAGATGACACCAGCAGCAGCACGACGGCGTGGTGTTGATGGGGCTGCAGTATTCCGGCAGAGCTTCGCTAAGCACTATGGAGGTGGAGGAGGTGTTGGGGAGGGAGAAGGAGGCAACCAAAGGCCAAGGCGTTCAGGTATGAAGTCCCTCCTCTCCCCCACTATATATAGGAGGGCCAAGGGGGGTGGCCGGCCCTAGGAGATCCAATCTCCTAGGGGGTGCGGCGGCCAAGGGGGGTTTCCCTCCCCCCCAAGGCACCTAGGAGGTGCCTTCCCCTCCTAGAACTCTTCCCCCTTCAAACCCTAGGCGCATGGGCCTATGTGGGGCTGGTGCCCTTGGCCCATTAGGCCAAGGCGCGCCCCCTACAGCCCATGTGCCCCCCCCGGGACAGGTGGACCCACCCGGTGGACCTCCGGGACCCTTCCGGTGGTCCCGGTACAATACCGATAACCCCGAAACTTGTCCCGATGCCCGAAACAGGACTTCCCATATATAAATCTTTACCGCCGGACCATTCCGGAACTCCTCGTGACGTCCGGGATCTCATCCGAGACTCCGAACAACATTCGGGTTACTGCATATACATATCCCTACAACCCTAGCGTAACTGAACCTTAAGTGTGTAGACCCTATGGGTTCGGGAGACAAGCAGACATGACCGAGACGACTCTTCGGTCAATAACCAACAGCGGGATCTGGATACCCATGTTGTCTCCCACATGCTCCACGACGATCTCATCGGATGAACCACGATGTCGAGGATTTAATCAATCCCGTACGCTATTCCCTTTGTCTATCGATATGTTACTTGCCCGAGATTCGATCGTCGGTATCCCAATACCTCGTTCAATCTCGTTACCGGCAAGTCACTTTACTCGTACCGTAATGCATGATCACGTGACCAGACACTTGGTCACTCTGAGCTCATTATGATGATGCATTACCGAGTGGGCCCAGTGATACCTCTCCGTCATACGGAGTGACAAATCCCAGTCTTGATCCATGTCACCCAACAGACACTTTCGGAGATACCCGTAGTCTACCTTTATAGTCACCCAGTTACGTTGTGACGTTTGGCATACCCAAAGCACTCCTACGGTATCCGGGAGTTACACGATCTCATGGTCTAAGGAAAAGATACTTGACATTGGAAAAACTCTAGCAAACGAACTATACGATCTTGTGCTAAGTTTAGGATTGGGTCTTGTCCATCACATCATTCTCCCAATGATGTGATCTCGTTATCAATGACATCCAGTGTCCATAGTCAGGAAACCATGACTATCTGTTGATTAACGAGCTAGTCAACTAGAGGCTCACTAGGGACATGTCGGTGTCTGTTATTCACACATGTATTACGATTTCCGGATAACACAATTATAGCATGAATAAAGACAATTATCATGAACAAGGAAATATAATAATAATGCTTTTATTATTGCCTCTAGGGCATATTTCCAATAGTCTCCCACTTGCACTAGAGTCAATAATCTAGTTACATTGTGATGAATCGAACACCCATAGAATTCTGGTGTTGATCATGTTTTGCTCTAGGGAGAGGTTTAGTCAACGGATCTGCTATATTCAGGTCCGTATGTACTTTACAAATCTCTATGTCTCCATCTTGAACATTTTCACGAATGGAGTTGAAGCGACGCTTGATGTGCCTTGTCTTCTTGTGAAACCTGGGCTCCTTGGCAAGTGCAATAGCTCCAATGTTGTCACAGAAGAGCTTGATCGGCCCCGACGCATTGGGTATGACTCCTAGGTCGGTGATGAACTCCTTCACCCATATTGCTTCATGTGCTGCCTCCGAGGCTGCCATGTACTCCGCTTCACATGTAGATCCCGTCACGACGCTTTGCTTGCAACTGCACCAGCTTACTGCCCCACCATTCAAAATATACACGTATCCGGTTTGTGACTTAGAGTCATCCAGATCTGTGTCGAAGCTAGCGTCGACGTAACCCTTTACGACGAGCTCTTCGTCACCTCCATAAACGAGAAACATTTCCTTAGTCCTTTTCAGGTACTTCAGGATATTCTTGACCGCTGTCCAGTGTTCCTTGCCGGGATTACTTTGGTACCTTCCTACCAAACTGACGGCAAGGTTAACATCAGGTCTGGTACACAGCATGGCATACATAATAGAACCTATGGCTGAGGCATAGGGGATGACGCTCATCTCTTCTATATCTTCTGCCGTGGTCGGACTTGAGCTGAGCTCAATTTCACACCTTGTAACACAGGCAAGAACCCCTTCTTGGATTGATCCATATTGAACTTCTTCAATATCTTATCAAGGTATGTGCTTTGTGAAAGACCTATGAGGCGTCTTGATCTATCTCTATAGATTTTGATGCCTAATATATAAGCAGCTTCTCCAAGGTCCTTCATTGAAAAACTTTTATTCAAGTAGGCCTTGATGCTGTCCAAGAGTTCTATATCATTTCCCATCAAAAGTATGTCATCTACATATAATATGAGAAATGCTACAGAGCTCCCACTCACTTTCTTGTAAACGCAGGCTTCTCCATAAGTCTGTGTAAACCCAAACGCTTTGATCATCTCATCAAAGCGAATGTTCCAACTCCGAGATGCTTGCAGCAGCCCATAAATCGAGCGTTGGAGCTTGCACACTTTGTCAGCATTCTTAGGATCGACAAAACCTTCCGGCTGTATCATATACAATTCTTCCTTAAGGAAACCATTAAGGAATGCCGTTTTGACGTCCATTTGCCATATTTCATAATCGTAGAATGCGGCAATTGCTAACATGATTCGGACGGACTTCAGCTTCGCTACCGGTGAGAAAGTCTCATCATAGTCAACCCCTTGAACTTGTCGATAACCCTTAGCGACAAGCCGAGCTTTATAGATGGTCACATTACCATCCGCGTCTGTCTTCCTCTTAAAGATCCATTTATTTTCTATGGCTCGCCGCTCAACGGGCAAGTCAGTCAAAGTCCATACTTTGTTTTCATACATGGATCCTATCTCGGATTTCATGGCTTCCAGCCATTTGTCAGAATCCGGGCCCGCTATCGCTTCTTCATAGTTCGAAGGTTCACCGTTGTCTAACAGCATGATTTCCAAGACAGGGTTGCCGTACCACTCTGGTGCGGAACGTGTCCTTGTGGACCTTCGAATTTTAGTAGGGGCTTGATCAGAAGTATCTTGA
This sequence comes from Triticum aestivum, assembly GCF_018294505.1. Taxonomy (NCBI): domain Eukaryota; kingdom Viridiplantae; phylum Streptophyta; class Magnoliopsida; order Poales; family Poaceae; genus Triticum; species Triticum aestivum. The sequence goes on from NC_057810.1 coordinate 728,461,496, forward strand.
TCATTGTCATTAACTTCCTCTCTAGTCGGTGCAGGCACCTCAGGAACATTTTCTTGAGTTGCGCCATTTTCCGGTTCAAGAGGTAATACTTCATCAAGCTCTACTTTCCTCCCACTTACTTCTTTCGAGAGAAACTCTTTCTCCAGAAAGGACCCATTCTTGGCAACAAAGATCTTGCCTTCGGATCTGAGGTAGAAGGTGTACCCAATAGTTTCTTTTGGGTATCCTACGAAGACGCATTTTTCCGACTTGGGTTCGAGCTTTTCAGGTTGAAGTTTCTTGACATAAGCATCGCATCCCCAAACTTTTAGAAACGACAGCTTAGGTTTCTTCCCAAACCATAATTCATACGGTGTCGTCTCAACGGATTTCGACGGAGCCCTATTTAAAGTGAATGCGACAGTCTCTAAAGCATAGCCCCAAAAAGAAAGCGGTAAATCGGTAAGAGACATCATAGATCGCACCATATGTAACAGAGTGCGATTACGACGTTCGGACACACCATTACGCTGAGGTGTTCCAGGCGGCGTGAGTTGTGAAACTATTCCACATTTTCTTAAGTGTGCCCCAAACTCGTGACTCAAGTATTCTCCTCCACGATCTGATCGTAGAAACTTGATTTTCGTGTCACGTTGATTTTCAACCTCACTCTGAAATTCCTTGAACTTTTCAAAGGTTTCAGACTTGTGTTTCATTAAGTAGATATACCCATACCTACTTAAATCATCAGTGAGAGTGAGAACATAACGATAGCCACCGCGAGCCTCAACACTCATCGGACCGCACACATCAGTATGTATGATTTCCAATAAGTCGGTTGCTCGCTCCATTGTTCCTGAGAACGGAGTCTTGGTCATTTTACCCATAAGGCATGGTTCGCACGTGTCAAATGATTCATAATCAAGAGACTCTAAAAGTCCATCAGCATGGAGCTTCTTCATACGTTTGACACCTATGTGACCAAGGCGGCAGTGCCACAAGTATGTGGGACTATCATTATCAACCTTACTTCTTTTGGTACTCACATTATGAACATGTGTAGCATCACGTTCGAGATTCATAAAGAATAAACCACTCACCATAGGAGCATGACCATAAAACATATCTCTCATAAAAATGGAACAACCATTATTCTCAGATTTAAAAGAGTAGCCATCTCGAATTAAACGAGATCCCGATACAATGTTCATGCTCAAAGCTGGCACTAAATAACAATTATTAAGGTTTAAAACTAATCCCGAAGGGAGATGCAGAGGTAGCATGCCGACGGCGATCACATTGACCTTGGAACCATTCCCGACGCGCATCGTCACCTCGTCCTTTGCCAGTTTCCGCTTATTCCGCAGCCCCTGCTTTGAGTTACAAATGTGAGCAACTGCACCGGTATCAAATACTCAGGAGCCACTACGGGCACTAGTAAGGTACACATCAATTACATGTATATCACATATACCTTTTGTTTTGCCGGCCTTCTTATCCGCTAAGTACTTAGGGCAGTTCCGCTTCCAGTGACCGCTTCCCTTGCAATAAAAGCACTCAGTCTCGGTCTTGGGTCCATTCTTTGGCTTCTTCCCGGCAGCTTGCTTGCCGGGCGCGGCAACCTCCTTGCCGTCCTTCTTGAAGTTCTTTTTACCCTTGCCTTTCTTGAACTTAGTGGTTTTATTGACCATCAACACTTGATGTTCCTTCCTGACTTCTACCTCTGCTGATTTCAGCATAGCAAATACTTCAGGAATGGTCTTTTCCATCCCCTGCATATTGAAGTTCATCACAAAGCTCTTGTAGCTTGGTGGAAGCGACTGGAGGATTCTGTCAATGACCGCATCATCCGGGAGATTAACTCCCAGCTGAGTCAAGCGGTTATGCAACCCAGACATAGTGAGTATGTGCTCACTGACAGAACTGTTTTCCTCCATCTTACAGCTGAAGAATTTGTCGGAGACTTCATATCTCTCGACCCGGGCATGAGCTTGGAAAACCATTTTCAGCTCTTTGAACATCTCATATGCTCCATGTCTCTCAAAACGCTTTTGGAGCCCCGGCTCTAGGCTGTAAAGCATGCCGCACTGAACGAGGGAGTAGTCATCGAAATGTGCCTGCCAAGCGTTCATAACATCTTGTTCTACAGGGAGAACGGGTGCGTCACCAAGCGGTGCTTGTAGGACATAATCTTTCTTGGCAGCTATGAGGATGATCCTCAGGTTCCGGACCCAGTCCATATAGTTGCTGCCATCGTCTTTCAGCTTAGTTTTCTCTAGGAACGCGTTGAAGTTGAGGACTACGTTGGCCATTTGATCTACAAGACATATTGCAAAGATTTTAGACTAAGTTCATGATAATTAAGTTCAACTAATCAAATTATTAGTGAACTCCCACTTAGATTAGACATCCCTCTAGTCATCTAAGTATTACATGATCCGAGTTAAACTAGACCGTGTCCGATCATCACGTGAGACGGACTAGTCAACATCGGTGAACATCTTCATGTTGATCGTATCTTCTATACGACTCATGCTCGACCTTTCGGTCTTCCGTGTTCCGAGGCCATGTCTGTACATGCTAGGCTCGTCAAGTCAACCTAAGTGTTTGCATGTGTAAATCTGTCTTACACCCGTTGTATGTGAACGTCTGAATAAAACACCCGATCATCACGTGGTGTTTTGAAACAGCGAACTGTCGCAACGGTGCACAGTTAGGGGGAACACTTCTTGAAATTAGTATGAGGGATCACCTTATTTACTACCGTCGTTCTAAGTAAACAAGATGCAAAACATGATAAACATCACATGCAATCAAATAATAAACGTGACATGATATGGCCAATATCACATAGCTCCTTTGATCTCCATCTTGGGGCTCCATGATCATCTTGTCACCGTCTTGACACCATGATCTCCATCATCATGATCTCCATCATCGTGTCTCCATGAAGTTGCTCGCCAACTATTACTTCTACTACTATGGCTAACGCGTTTAGCAATAAAGTAAAGTAATTTACATGGCGTTTCTCGATGACACGCAGGTCATTAAAAGAATAATGACAACTCCTATGGCTCCTGCCGGTTGTCATACTCATCGACATGCAAGTCGTGAATCCTATTACAATAGCATGAACATCTCATACATCACATATGGATCATTCATCATTCATCACAACTTTGGCCATATCATATCACAAACCACTTGCTGCAAAAACAAGTTAGACGTCCTCTAATTGTTGTTGCAAGTTTTACGTGGCTGAATTAGGGTTCTAGCAAGAACGTCTTCTTACCTACGTTAAAGCCACAACGTGATTTGTCAACTTCTATTTACCCTTCATAAGGACCCTGTTCATCGATTCCGCTCCAACTAAAGTAGGAGAGACAGACACCCGCCAGCCACCTTATGCAACTAGTGCATGTTAGTCGGTGGAACCGGTCTCACGTAAGCGTACGTGTAAGGTTGGTCCGGGCCGCTTCATCCCACAATACCGCTGAAGCAAGAAAGGACTAGTAACGGCAAGAAAGTTGACAAATCTATGCCCACAACAAATTGTGTTCTACTCGCGCAAGAAGAACTACGCATAGACCTAGCTCATGATGCCACTGTTGGGGAACGTTGCAGAAAACAAAAATTTTCCTACTCGTTTCACCAAGATCATCTAGGAGTTCATCTAGCAACGAGTGATTAGATGCATCTACATACCTTTGTAGATCGCGAGCGGAAGCGTTCAAAAGAACGGTGATGATGTAGTCGTACTCGACGTGATCCAAATCACCGATGACCAGCGCCGAACGGACGGCACCTCCGCGTTCAACACACGTACGGAACAGCCACATCTCCTCCTTCTTGATCTAGCAAGGGAGGGAGGAGAGGTTGAGGGAGATGACACCAGCAGCAGCACGACGGCGTGGTGTTGATGGGGCTGCAGTACTCCGGCAGAGCTTCGCTAAGCACTATGGAGGTGGAGGAGGTGTTGGGGTGGGAGAAGGAGGCAACCAATGGCCAAGGCGTTCAGGTATGAAGTCCCTCCTCTCCCCCACTATATATAGGAGGGCCAAGGGGGGGGGGGTGGCCGGCCCTAGGAGATCCAATCTCCTAGGGGGTGCGGCGGCCAAGGGGGGTTTCCCTCCCCCCCAAGGCACCTAGGAGGTGCCTTCCCCTCCTAGGACTCTTCCCCCTTCAAACCCTAGGCGCATGGGCCTATGTGGGGCTGGTGCCCTTGGCCCATTAGGCCAAGGCGCACCCCCTACAGCCCATGTGACCCCCCTGGGACAGGTGGACCCACCCGGTGGACCCCCGGGACCCTTCCGGTGGTCCCGGTACAATACCGATAACCCCGAAACTTGTCCCGATGCCCGAAACAGGACTTCCCATATATAAATCTTTACCTCCGAACCATTCCGGAACTCCTCGTGACGTGCGGGATCTCATCTGGGACTCCGAAAAACATTCGGGTTACTGCATATACATATCCCTACAACCCTAGCGTAACTGAACCTTAAGTGTGTAGACCCTACGGGTTCGGGAGACAAGCAGACATGACCGAGACGACTCTCCGGTCAATAACCAACAGCGGGATCTGGATACCCATGTTGGCTCCCACATGCTCCACGACGATCTCATCGGATGAACCACGATGTCGAGGATTTAATCAATCCCGTACGCTATTCCCTTTGTCTATCGAGATGTTACTTGCCCGAGATTCGATCATCGGTATCCCAATACCTCGTTCAATCTCGTTACCGGCAAGTCACTTTACTCGTACCGTAATGCATGATCCCGTGACCAGACACTTGGTCACTCTGAGCTCATTATGATGATGCATTACCGAGTGGGCCCAGTGATACCTCTCCGTCATACGGAGTGACAAATCCCAGTCTTGATCCATGTCACCCAACAGACACTTTCGGAGATACCCGTAGTCTACCTTTATAGTCACCCAGTTACGTTGTGACGTTTGGCATACCCAAAGCACTCCTACGGTATCCGGGAGTTACACGATCTCATGGTCTAAGGAAAAGATACTTGACATTGGAAAAACTCTAGCAAACGAACTATACGATCTTGTGCTAAGTTTAGGATTGGGTCTTGTCCATCACATCATTCTCCCAATGATGTGATCTCGTTATCAATGACATCCAGTGTCCATAGTCAGGAAACCATGACTATCTGTTGATTAACGAGCTAGTCAACTAGAGGCTCACTAGGGACATGTCGGTGTCTGTTATTCACACATGTATTACGATTTCCGGATAACACAACTATAGCATGAATAAAGACAATTATCATGAACAAGGAAATATAATAATAATGCTTTTATTATTGCCTCTAGGGCATATTTCCAGCACTTCTTTCTTGCACGGGACCTGTAGTCGTCATTCTAGTCCGAAAAGCACGGGACCAGGGAATAATACCCATGCCACGTGTTCTTCCCGGGTGTTCAGGATTTCCCAGGGTGCGCGTAAGCTCGTCGTTCTCTCTGTTGGGCGTGAACACCCCCGCTCGAGCTTCTTCTATTGTGTCAAGTATCTTTTGTTCGGCTCCTTTTAGACTTGCCTTCTTCGAAACCAGGCATGTCTTCGGGTCCAATGCCCCCCCATGCGCATAGAACCAAGTTCTACACCTGGGGGGCCAGCTCTTAGTAATCGGAGTGACCCCTGCACCCTCCATCTCTTACTCAGACTTATCCCACTTAGGCAATCCCACCGCGTAGCCACCTGGACCCAGCCTATGGAACTGCGTCTTTCTTGCGGCATTTGCCTTGTTTTTCATCGACCGTTCCTTAGATAATTCTGAATCCTTGAAGGTCACGAAATCGTCCCAGTGTTCTCTTCGCTTCTCTAGTGTTCCCTTGAAATCTGGAGTCTTCCTTTCATTAGCGAGGTAATTGGCCCATACAGTTTTCTTGTGGGTGTTGAATGCAATTGTCATCTTCTTAAGAGCAGCGGCCTTGACTTTCTCCACATCTGCTTTAGTGAAATGATCTGGTAGGGTGAAATGTTCCATCAGAGATTTCACCAGGTCTTTTTTGGCTCTGTCGTCGACCCAAGTAACACCTGGATGTTTAGTCTTTGGCTCTTTCCATTCTTGAATGGAGATCGGGAGTTTGTCCTTCACAAGAACTGCGCACTGACGAGTCCACTTGTCCGCAACGTTCTTAGGCGTGAGGGGTTCACCACTAAGTTTGGTGAATTCGATGTGGTACTTTACACCATCCTTCAACAATCTGCCCGGGCCTCGCTTTGTCTTGTTGTCTGTAGAAGTAGATTTGCTTTACACCATCCTTCAAGATCGATTCGTTAATATATCTTCAATAAAAAAACATGTGATGATCACCAGGATGCATGCTTATATAAATATACCTCGCTGGTAGTCTTTGTTATTTGAAGATCAGCATTGTTTGTGTCATCACAAACATTGTCTGTGTCATCATAATCATAGTTCATGACTTCATCAGCTCGGTCGTCGAGATCGAATATCTTTTCATCACCCTCTCCGGTATTGTTCAGATATTGGGAGCCATCATCTTCATTCAGATCATCTAGCCTGTGAGGGCTGCGTATGATGTCGAACAATTCCTCTTCTCTCTCTCTGCCGGTATTGTCCGCCATAGCTTTTACTTTACTAATTAATACAGAAGAAATATAAAACAATTTAGTATTCAAATTACAATTCATGGATGCAATTAATCAATAAGGAAAAACTGAATCTCGAATACATCGTCTCGAATATATAATCTCGAATACATCATCGTCTTAATATATATAATCTCGAATACATCGTCTCGAATATTATATATCGAATACATCACTGGCTAGGTACCTAATAAAGATCGAGTACTACAAAAGAATCTAGGGCGCCACTCGTGGTTCCTGGGGCACGGGCGGTGCACACCCAAAGAGAAGGAACCATCACAGGATCATATCTCCGGTCATCTGCCCAAAGAACCCGCCAAGTAGTGGAGAACCTGACGTCGTCCATATCAGCCATGTAGCAATGGACGTGCTCATCTTCCTCCCTGACATGGCGACGCACCACCTCCGGCGGGGCCGGCTGCCTCTGCACCGAATGTGGCCCACGCGAACGCCACCAAAGAAGATCAGGGTCGACGACGGGACCCGACGTCGGGTTCCTCACCAAGCGGCGCGCCCCTCCAGGTAGCACCTCCCAGAGCCAGCCCGGCGGAGCCCAGTCCCGGACATGGGTCCTCTGAAGCAGGACGTAGTCTCGAACGGGTCGACGGCGAGGATACGGGCCGGGCATATCGTCGAGAACAAATACTATATGCCCGCAAAAAGTAACATTTTTTAAATGATTGGATTGTGATAACTAAAATTCTATATATGTGCAAATTCTAACAATTTGACATTAATCTAATTCATCTAACTAAAACTAATTCTAAAATTTCCTGATTATATAACTAACATTTCTATAACAATTCTAATATTTATATAACAAAAAAACAGAAAAATTGCTAACATTTCTATAACTAAAAAACAGAAAAATATTTATAACATTTCTATATAACTAACATTTCTAATATTTATATAACTAAAAAACAGAATAATTTCTAACATTTCTATAACTAAAAAACAGAAAAAAATTATAACAAACAAACTAGTGTGTGTGTGTGTGTGTGTGTGTGTGTGTGTGTGTGTGTGTGTGTGTAGTGTGTGTGTGTGTGTGGACATGGCGGCCGGGGCGAGCTCACCGGAGAGGCGACGACGGGGCGACGGGACGGGGCGGCGACGACAGGGTGGGGCGGCCGGGGCGACGGGACGGGGCGGCGACGATGGGGCGGAGCGGGGCGCGGCGACGGGGCGGCCGGGGCGCGGCGACGGGGACGACGGGGACGGGGACGTCGACGAGGGGCGGGGTCGGCCGGGGTCGGCGACGAGGGGCGGGGGCGGCGACGTCGACGGGGATGGCGTCGATCGGGGCAGGGCGGCGCGACGGAGGGAGGAAACAGAGGGAAGAGACAGAGGGAAACTGATTTTTTTTCAAGTGTTGTATATTTATGATGGACCTTTAGTACCGGTTGGAGCCATCAACCGGTACTAAAGGTCTGTTTTGGCCAGCCCAAGCGGCGGGAAGCGCACCCCCTTTAGTACTGGGTTGTGGCTCCAACCGGTACTAAAGGGGGGGGGTCTTTAGTACCGGTTTGAGCCATGACCCGGTACTAAAGAGGGTGCGCTGGCTCCAGGCGGTGCGCAAGTTTAGTCCCACCTCGCTAGCCGAGGGGCTACCGCACTGGTTTATAAGCCCCAGTGCGGTAGCTCTCTCAAGCTCCTCTCCTAAGCAGGCCTACTGGGCCTACCTGTCCTCTTCTACCCAGTGGGCCTACTGGGCCTTTGCAGGCCTGCATCCTGGCCCAACTAAAGGTTGTGTTCCTAGTCGTATGCAGGCCGGTTTGGCCCAGTAGGCGGGCTTTTTTATTTTCTTAATTTTTTTCGCTTTATTTATTTTTGTTTTATTTATTTTTGAGTTGTTTTTTTGCTGTATTTAGAGTTTCTTTGTGAATATTTTTACTTTAGGTACAAAAAATTACAAACTTTCTGTTAGTGCCGGTAGTTTTCAAATTTGAATAGTTTAAATTTTGAATTATTTGAAATTTGTGTGAATCACTAGTTTGTGAATAACTTAACTTTGAAAAAAAAATCAGTGATTCTTTTTTTATTATGTTTAATATTAGTGTGTTTTATCATTATATTCAATTTGGTAATGCTTATGTTATTTAAAAAATGAAATGCCTTTGTAACAGTTCAGTTTTCGTCGGAAACCCTGATACTTCGAAAGAGATTGTCCATTTTGTACACGAAGTGTATCTAGTTTTTGCCGTAACCCTCTCTACTTTTTTGCACATGCTATTTGTATGAAATTATGATACCATGCCAACTTTCAACCTTTTCTGAGTTCATTTGAAATGCTTTTCAATTTCAGGGTAATTTAGCTGGAAAAAATCAGTAAATGCATGAAAAGAATTTGTTTGCACATAAAATTTCTTCGCGTTTCAAATGCCAAAACACATAATTAACTACCCTAACTATTACAGACATTCCCTCCTGGGTGTGAAACACAGAAGAAAGTGATGATAGTGAAGCCGATCACATCCCAGATCTTTGGGTGTGAAACTTTTTCTTCGCGTGTGCCCCTTTGCGCCATAGCCATGGAAAATCTTCATCATTTAACTGGATGCTCGGGTCAATATTCACTATGAATAGAGCAATTTCATCAAACTTTTCATAATCTTCTGACATGTCTGTCTTGTCATCCACTCCCACGGTGTTTCTTTTTCCTGAAAGAACTATGTGGCACTTTGGCTCGTCGTATGATCCATTCGCTTCCTTATCTTTTCTTTTTCTCGGCCTGGTAGACATGTCTTTCACATAAAAAACCTGCGCCACATCATTGGCTAGGACGAATGGTTCATGTGCATACGCAAGACTGTTGAGATCCACTGTTGTCATTCCGTACTGCGGGTCTTCCGTTACCTCGCCTCGTGTCATATTGACCCATTTGCACCGAAACAAAAGGACCTTCAAATCACCTAATCCATAGTTAAGTTCTCATATGTCCTCTATGTAACCATAATATGTTTCCTTTCCCGTGTTGGTTGTTGCATCAAAGCGGACACCGCTGTTTTGGTTGGTGCTCTTCTTATCTTGGGCGATCATGTAAAATGTATTCCCATTTATCTGGTACCCTTTGAAAGTCATTATATTCGAAGATGGTAACTGGGACAGCGAGTACAAGTCATTTTGAATATCTCCATCATTCAGGGCATGTTTCTGCAACCAACCGGCGAAAGTCCTCGTTTGTTCGCGTGCAATCCAGTCATCAGACTTCTCCGGGTGTTTGGACTGTAGAAAATTCTTGTGTTCCTCCATATACGGAGCCACCAAGGCGGAATTCTATAGAACTGTGCAGGTGCTTCAGTGAGAGAATGCCCGTCCATACATATTATTTGATGCCCTCCTAGCGTGCATTTTCCTTCCAGTCTGCCCTTATGCCGCGATTCAGAAACACCAATCGGCTTAAGGTCAGGAATAAAGTCAATACAAAACTCAATGACCTCCTCATTTTCATGGCTCTTCGAGATGCTTCCTTCTGGCCTAGCACGGTTATGAACATATTTTTTCAAGACTCCCATGAACCTTTCAAAGGGGAACATATTGTGTTGAAATACAGGACCCAAAACGTTAATCTCTTCGCAACGGTGAACTAGGACGTGCGTCCTGATGTTGAAGAAGGATGGTGGGAACACCAACTCGAAACTGACAAGACATTGCACCAAATCATTCTGTAACCTTGGTATGATTTCTGGATCGATTACTGTCGGTGTCAAAACCGGCGGATCTCGGGTAGGGGGTCCCGAACTGTGCGTCTAGGGGATGGTAACAGCAGACAAGGGACACAATGTTTTTACCCAGGTTCGGGCCCTCTCGATGGAGGTAATACCCTACTCCTGCTTGATTAATATTGATGATATGGGTAGTACAAGAGTAGATCTACCACGAGATCAAGGAGGCTAAACCCTAGAAGCTAGCCTATGGTATGATTGTTGATGTTGTTGTTGTCCTACGGACTAAAACCCTCCGGTTTATATAGACACTGGATAGGTTAGGGTTACACAGAGTCGGTTACAATGGTAGGAGATTTACATATCCGTATCGCCAAGCTTGCCTTCCACGCCAAGGAAATCCCATTCGGACACGGGACGAAGTCTTCAATCTTGTATCTTCATAGTCTTGGAGTCCGGCCGTGACGATAGTCCGGCTATCCGGACACCCCCTAGTCCGGGACTTCCTCAGTAGCCCCTGAACTAGGCTTCAATGACGACGAGTCCGGCGCGCATATTGTATTCGGCATTGCAAGGCGGGTTCCTCTTCCGAATACTTCATAGAAGGTTTTGAACACAAGGATAGTGTCCGGCTCTGCAAAATAAGTTTCACATAACACCGTAGAGAGAATAATTTTTGCACAGATCTGCTGACGTATTCTGCGGCGTGACATCACACGACGACCAGACCTTTATATGAATCGTTTTTACTGTTTCACCTCAGCGTGTTTAGCGAGGCGGTTTCCTTGGCACGTCTTATCAAAGCATAGATCATGCCCCCTTATTCCGGGATTCTCATCAATACGGACATTGGTAACCCGTCCGCGCCATTGATTATGGCGCTTGGGAAATAAGCGAGTTTTACCAGGCTGGTGGGGGATGCATAGCTTCGTCCGTCCATATAAGGGGATAAGGATCCACCTTTTCACCCACGCCTTTTTCCTCCTTTGCTTATCCATTTCCGCGCACTCGAGCTCCAGCGCCCAAGTCCACACATCCCACCTCAACCTTTCTCCAACCATGTCAGGAGCGGGAGGCAGGTGGATGGCCTCCTCCGTCAAGGAAGGGCACATCACCAAACTGCGGGAGGCCGGATACTTGTCCGACAACATCGCGTATAGGCTGCCCGAAGCGGGGCAGCTCATTCCAACCCCCGGCCCCCATGAGAGGGTAGTGTTTCTACCCCACTTCCTCCGCGGACTAGGTTTTCCGCTTCACCCTTTTGTCCGGGGGCTCATGTTCTACTACGGCCTGGACTTTCACGACCTGGCCCCGAATTTCATCCTCACATTTCGGCGTTTATCATCGTGTGTGAGGCCTTCCTCGGCATCCAGCCCCACTTCGGCTTATGGCTGAAGATCTTCAACGTCCGGCCGAAGGTAGTGGGCGGCCGCCAAGCGGAGTGCGGAGGCGCCATGGTCGGCAAGATGGCCAAGGTCCTATGGCTCGAGGGCGCTTTTGTGGAGACAATAAAGGGGTGGTTCTACATCACCGAGCCACGCGACCCTAAATGGGCGGCGGCCCCCGAATTCAGATCTGGCTTCCCCACAGGGCTCTCGTCATGGAAAGAAACGGGCCTGACGTGGGGGGATTCGGAAGAGCTATCCAGACTCAAGACATGCGTCCAAAACCTGGTGGACAAGAATCTCAAGCTTGTCGACGTAATCCAGGTGATGCTCATCCGCCGGATTCTCCCATGCCAACGACGGGCCTTTAATTTGTGGGAGTTCGATCCGGCACAGCACCGAACCTTGAGCCGGCTCTTTGACACTACGTACGAAGATGCCTGGAAGGTGCTGTTCAAGGGCGCCGAAGCCCCAACATCCGCTACCAAAGATCGCGGGTACAGCGCGCGGCGTCCAGCCGGCGAGGTAAGTTATTTTACCCTTTACGGGAATCTTTTTTCATAGATTGACTCTATGCGGGATCTAAAACTCCCTAATTTTTGACAGGACTGGCTGAAGACGGCGAAGCCCCTAGTATTCGGAAGACCGAGTTCGGGGCGCTATCCATGCCTTTTCCGGATAATTCCGGTTCCTCGCTCTAAGCGGCATAAGTCTTTAGGGACCTGAAAAAACCTCTCGAACAGCGACCGGCTCTCGCCTTATCATGACGGTCAGTTTTAGCTTTCTCCACTGAGGTGCTCGACCCAGAATAACTGGGGCACAATCGCAGTGGTTCTCCCAGTGCTACCTTAGCCGATATAGCGGAACGTAAGGTACCAAAACACGGGAGCCGGGAAAACCCAACTATTGACCCAAGACATGATTCGGAGCCAATTCATATAATGCTATAAGTTCGGGGTGCCGGACTTGTGAAAGTGTTCGGACTTTATCACACCTTAATTTTGGGATACTCAAGCCCCTGGTGTATTGGCCGTACCAAAGTGTACGGTTGCAACATGTCGTGAATTGAACATATGTATATATATATATATATATATATATAAAGGAAGTAAAGCAATAATAAGCAAGAGCTATGTATTGTTTATTCAAAAAGGTACTGCGATGGAAGCAGGACGATACAAATAGTGCGATAAGCAAGGGATGGGACTATCTAACATGTCCCCCTCCAGGGGTAAGCTGCGGGATGGTATGTAAAACAGGTATAATGCTCATAACAGAGACCACCTGAGCACTTGACGTGGCCTTCCGCTTCCCTGGCTATTGCATCGTGAGTTCGGCGATTCAAGTGCCGGACAGGACTGCTCGAAGATGGAGTCCTGAAAGTAAAAAGAAAAGAAAAAGGAAAAAAGAAAAAAAAGAAATGACACAAACGGGAGCCCCTGGTGCGGTCGAGCCGCATTCTTGGCGTGCCGTTGTCGTGCCCCTCCCCATATGCCCATGGTATCTCCAGAGCGTAATTATGTACGCATAATACTGGTTTCGCAATTTCGCGAGGGCTGGGGTTGGGGCCGGATTGCTACTCGTGCTTGAATCGTGCCAGGTGGTCTTGTTGCAGGTTACTCCGGGCGCGCTTGGCGGTGTCCGGACGCTTAGTGTCCGGACTCGAGAATTGTCGTGAGAGGCTGCTTTGCACCTCCGCCGCGAGGGCCGCCGTATGCTCCTCCGTCCGGAGAGAGCGTTCGGTGTTTCCATTGACCGTGATTACTCCTCGAGGGCCTGGCATATTGAGCTTGAGGTACGCGTAGTGCGGCACCGCATTGAACTTGGCAAATGTGGTTCGTCCGAGCAGTGCGTGATAGCCGCTGCGGAATGGGACGATGTCGAAGATTAACTCTTCGCTTTGGAAGTTATTCGGGGATCCGAAGACCACTTCGAGTGTAACTGAGCCTGTACAACTGGCCTCTACACCCGGTATGACGCCTTTAAAGGTCGTCTTTGTAGGTTTAATCCTTGAGGGGTCAATGCCCATTTTGCGCATTGTATCCTGATAAAGCAAGTTCAGGCTGCTGCCGCCGTCCATCAGGACTCTAGTGAGGTGAAATCCGTCGATAATTGGGTCAAGAACCAATGCGGCGAAGCCGCCGTGACGGATGCTAGTGGGGTGGTCCCTTCGATCGAAGGTGATCGGGTAGGAAGACCATGGGTTGAACTTTGGGGCGACTGGCTCCATCGCATATACGTCCCTTAGTGCACGCTTCCGCTCCCTTTTGGGTATGTGGGTTGCGTATATCATGTTCACCATCCGCACTTGCGTAGGAAAACCCTTCTGTCCTTTATTGTTCGGCGGCCGGGGCTCTTCCTCGTCATCGCTATGCAGCCCCTTGTTATTGAGTTTGGCACTTAACTTGCCTGCTTGCTTGAACACCCAACAGTCCCTGTTGGTGTGATTGGCTGGGTTTTCGGGGGTGCCATGTATCTGGCATAAGCGATCGAGTATTCGGTCCAAGTCGGAAGGGCCCTGGGTATTTCTTTTGAATGGCTTCTTCCGCTGACCGGGTTTAGAGCCTCCGAATCCGGCATTGACGGCCATATCTTCAGTATTATCGCCGTTAATGCGGACTATCAGGATGTTTGGCCCAGTTGTTGCTTCGAGCTAGCCAGCTGTCCTCTCCCGCACAAAAGCGAGTCATGAGGGTTGCCATAGATTTTGGCTTTTCCTGTCCTAGGTGCCGAGCAAGCCACTCGTCGCGGATGTTATGTTTGAAGTCTGCAAGGGCCTCTGCATCCGGATAGTCAAAGATTTGATTTTTCTTTGCTAGGAACCGAGTCCAGAATTGTCTGGCCGATTCTTCTAGCTACTGAATTATGTGTCTAAGGTCGTCGTCGTCTGGTGGTCGCACATATGTGCCCTGGAAGTTATCAAGGAATGCGGCTACCAGGTCCTCCCAACAACCAATTGATTCTGCTAGCAAGCTGTTGAGCCAATGTCGAGCTGGTCCTTTAAGCTTCAGGGGGAGGTATTTGATGGCATGTAGATCATCACCGCGGGCCATGTGGATATGGAGGAGATAATCCTCGATCCAGACCGCAGGATCTGTGGTACCATCGTATGATTCGATGTTTACGGGCTTGAAGCCCTCGGGGATTTGATGATCCATTACTTCATCTGTGAAGCATAGTGGGTGCGCGGCGCCTCTGTATTGGGCTATATCACGACGTAGCTCATATGAGCTTTGTCTATTGTGTTCGGCCCGACCGGTTTTGCTGTATCCGGCGCGACGGTAATCATCCCGTGTTGCTGGGTGCCCACGCGATCCGTAGATCGATCTTGTATGTTTTGCGTTATCCTCCAATATATCTCACAAGTCCGGCACATTTTCCCTTGCCTTGGTACTTTTTGAGCGGCGTCGGGGTGTGGCTTGAGCGGAGGGCCGAGAGGCTTCTCTGTCGCGGCCACGGGGTGGCCGGTCTGCCATGTCGTGCACTGGCGACTTGGGTGCTTCCTCCTCTAGTCGAGGCAACGGCCTGCGTTTGGGGTAGCTTTTGGAGGGGCGTTCGAGTTGATACTCTTCGACTGCAAAGACTTTAGTCCATCTGTCAGCTAGCAGGTCTTGATCAGCTCTAAGCTGCTGCTGCTTTTTCTTGAGGCTGCTTGCCGTGGCTATAAGCCTGCGTTTGAAACGGTCCTGTTCGGCGGGATCCTCAGGCACGACAAATTCGTCGTCGTTGAGGCTTGCCTCATCTTCGGAGGGAGGCACATAATTATCGTCCTCGACCTCTCTTTCCGCCGTACTGTCGTGCGGACTTGCTTCTCCCTCCTCCCGCGCTGAGTCCTGTTGGAGGGGGTTCTCTTCGGCACTGTCCACCATGTATATTTCATATGATGAGGTGGCCTTCCAGTGCCCTGTGGGTGCTGGGTCTTGGTTGTCTCCGGCGTCGTCGTCCATACCGTCGATGTCTTCGGAGTCATAGTCGAGCATGTCGGTTAAATCGTCGACAGTGGCTACAAAGTGGGTGGTGGGTGGGCGTTGAATTTCTTCGTCGTCCGCATCCCAACCTTCCTGTCCGTAGTCCGGCCAGGGCTCTTCGGATAAAGAGAGAGACTTTAGTGAATTCAGGATGTCGCCAAAGGGCGAGTGCTAAAAGATGTCCGCGGCCGTGAACTCCATGACCGGCGCCCAATCGGATTCGATTGGCAGGGGCACGGAGGGTTCGGAGTCGGGAGAGGAGTTCGGCACCCTGGAGTCGAGGTCTTCGCAAAGGACAGGGATGGAGTTCGGCTCGATCGCAGTAGAGATTGTAGCCCTCGAGGCGGCGTCCAACCACTCGTCCTCGATCGGGGAATTCGGCTCCGGATTAAGGGTCAGAGCGGATACTGGTGCGGCCTCCAGGGCACTGTTCGGCTGCAGAGCTAGATCATGCCCATCGAGACAGTGCGGCACGCTTGGCTGCGGCTCGAATCCATCGAAGATCAAGTCTCCGCGGATATCTGTCGTATAGTTCAAACTTCCAAATCTGACCTGATGGCCAGGGGCGTAGCTTTCGATCTTCTCAAGATGGCCAAGCGAATTGGCCCGCAGTGCAAAGCCGCCGAACACGAAGATCTGTCTGGGGAGAAAAGTCTCACCCTGGACCGCGTCGTTGTTGATGATCGATGGAGCCATCGGGCCTATCGGTGACGACACATAGGAACTCTCAATGAAAGCACCAATGTCGGTGTCAAAACCGGCGGATCTCGGGTACGGGGTCCCGAACTGTGCGTCTAGGCGGATGGTAACAGGAGACAAGGGACACAATGTTTTTACCCAGGTTCGGGCCCTCTGGATGGAGGTAATACCCTACTCCTGCTTGATTAATATTGATGATATGGGTAGTACAAGAGTAGATCTACCACGAGATCAAGGAGGCTAAACCCTAGAAGCTAGCCTATGGTATGATTGTTGATGTTGTTGTTGTCGTACGGACTAAAACCCTCCGGTTTATATAGACACCGGATAGGTTAGGGTTACACAGAGTCGGTTACAATGGTAGGAGATCTACATATCCGTATCGCCAAGCTTGCCTTCCACGCCAAGGAAAGTCACATCCGGACACGGGACGAAGTCTTCAATCTTGTATCTTCATAGTCTTGGAGTCCGGCCGTGACGATAGTCCGGCTATCCGGACACCCCCTAGTCCGGGACTCCCTCAATTACCTTCTGAGAGATTGCATTGAGGAATGCACATAGCTTCACAATGGCTAATCGAACGTTTTCCGGTAGAAGCCCCCTCAATGAAACCGGAAGGAGTTGCGTCATAATCACGTGGCAGTCATGAGACTTTAGTTTCTGGAACTTTTTCTCTGCCATATTTATTATTCTCTTTATATTCGACGAGAAGCCAGACGATACCTTCATGCTGAGCAGGCATTCGAAGAAGATTTCGTTCTCTTCTTTGGTAAGAGCGTAGCTGGCCTGACCCTGATGTATGCCGTCTTTTCCGTGCATACGTTGCTGGTCCAACCGTGCTTCTGGTGTATCTTTTGTCTTCCCATACACGCCCAAAAAGCCAAGCAGGGTCACGCAAAGATTCTTCGTCACGTGCATCACGTCGATTGCGGAGCGGACCTCGAGGTCTTTCCAATATGGCAGGTCCCAAAATATAGATTTCTTCTTCCACATGGGTGCGCGTCCGTCAGCGTCCTTCGGAACAGGTTGTCCGCCAGGACCCTTTCCAAAGATTACCTTCAAATCCTTGACCATATCATGTACATTAGCACCAGTACGGTGGCGAGGCTTCGTCCGGTGATCCGCCTCACCTTTGAAATGCTTGCCTTTCTTTCTTACGGGATGTCTTGTCGGAAGAAATCGACGATGTCTCAGGTACACATTCTTCCTACAACTATCCTAATATATACTGTCGATATCATCCAAATAGTGCGTGCATCCGCGGTATCCCTTGTTTGTCTGTCCTGAAAGGTTACTGAGAGCAGGCCAATCATTGATGGTCACGAACAGTAACGCCTTTAGGTCAAATTCTTCCTGTCCGTGCTCATCCCACGCACGTACACCTGTTCCATTCCACAGCTGTAATAGTTCTTCAACTAATGGCCTTAGGTACACATCAATGTCGTTGCCGGGTTGCTTAGGGCCTTGGATGAGCACTGGCATCATAATGAACTTCCGCTTCATGCACAACCAAAGAGGAAGGTTATACAATTCATGCACAACCAAGGAGGAAGGTTATACAAATATAGAGTCACAGACCACGTGCTATGGTTGCTGCTCTGCTCCCCAAAAGGATTAATGCCATCTACGCTTAGACCAAACCATACGTTCCTTGGGTCACCTGCAAACTCCTCCCAGTACTTTCTCTCGATTTTTCTCCACTTCGAACCGTCAGCGGGTACTCTCAACTTTCCGTCTTTCTTACGGTCCTCTGCGTGCCACCGCATCGCCTTCGCATGCTCTTTGTTTTGGAACAAACGTTTCAACCGTGGTTATACGAGCATACCACATCACCTTGGCAGGAATCTTCTTCCTGGGGCGCTCGCCCTCGACATCACCAGGGTCATCGCGACTGATCTTATAACGCAATGCACCGCATACCGGGCAAGCGTTCAAATACTCGTACTCATTGCGGTAGAGGATGCAGTCATTAGGGCATGCATGTATCTTTTGCACCTCTAACCCTAGAGGGCAGACAGTCTTCTTTGCTTCATACGTACTCTCGGGCAATTCGTTGTCCTTTGGAAGCATATTCTTTATCATTACCAGCAACTTTCCAAATCCCTTGTCAGATACACCATTCTCTGCCTTCCATTGCAGCAATTCAAGTGTGGTGCCCAACTTTTTTTTGTCAGCTTCGCAATTCGGGTACAACAATTTCTTGTGATCCTCTAACATGCGCTGCAACTTCGTTCTCTCCAGATCACTTGCGCAGTTTCTCTTTGCATCGGCAATGGCCCGACCTAGATCATCAGCGGGCTCATCTGATGCCTCTTCTTCAGCTTCTTCCCGCATTGCCGGCTCAACTTCTTCCCCCATTGTTGTATCATCGTATTCAGGGAACCCATGGCCAGGATAGCCGTCGTCGTCCTCTTCTTCTTCATTGTCTTCCATCATAACCCCTATTTCTCCGTGCTTGGTCCAAACATTATAGTGGGGCATGAAACCGGACTTAAATAGGTGGACGTGAATGGTTTTTGACGTAGAGTAACTGTGACCATTCTTACCGCCAGCACATGGACAAGGCATAAAACCACCCCGCCGCTTGTTTGCCTCAGCGGCCCACAGAAAAGTATGCACGCCATTAATGAACTCGGGAGAGCATCGGTCATCATACATCCATTGTCGGCTCATCTTCATTACACAACACCGAATAGACCAAATCAATACAAGTTCACACATAAAGTTCATACATAAAGTTCATATACAACACTTAATTAAATGCAACATACAAATAACTCTCTAGCTAAAGAATTTAAATGTAACAACAAATGCGATGAAGACCGCAACTAACGTAACAATTGATCCAACAGCATAATGATACCAAGCCACACTATCAATGGCATATTTTCTAATCTTTCTAATCTTCAACCTCATTTTCTCCATCTTGATCTTGTGATCATCGACGACATCGGCAACATGCAACTCCAATTCTCTTCTCCCCCTCAATTCTTTTCAATTTTTCTTTCAAATACTCGTTTTCTCTTTCAACTAAATTTAACCTCTCGACAATAGGGTTGGTTGGAATTTCCGGTTCACATACCTCCTAGATAAAAATATCTATGTCAACTTGATGGGCATAATTTGTCATAAACACGAAATGCAACAACTAGTTTTAAAAGAGAATATACCACATCCGAATCATTACAAGGACGAGGGCCGACGGGGACGGATATCAAAACCATGGCACTATGTATAACAAACAACGTACGGGTAAGATAATTATACGAGTAACTATATATCCAAATCACACAAACATCAATTTGGTAATGTAAAACATTAAACAAGAGCCTCACCACAAGGTGGTGCTGGCGACGGGACGGTGCATGCGATCGACGGTGGTTACGACGGAGATTTAGAAGGCACTAAGTAAACCACACCTACATATGCAAACTAAGTGTTATTTTTGACCTCAAATTGCATATAAATCAAATACTAGCAAATATAATTCCTCCCAAATTAATCACTATACAAAGCATTGCAAGAGCTAATCTAGCAATGAGAGTTGAAAGGACAAAGTTGCTAACCTTCGTGATCATTTGAATGGATGGGGGCCTTCAAATCTTGACAAATTTTGGGCAAAATTTGTGAGGAGCTCAAGGAAGAGAGGGGAAGAACAGAGGAAGTGAGGGGAAAGGGGAAGAACAGAGTGGCTCGGGTGGACGAAGGGTTTATGTACGTCGATCTTTAGTACAGGTTCGTGTCACGAACCGGTACTAAAGGTGCTGGAGGGGCCCCAGACTGACAACACCCTGCCACCTCTCTCTTTAGTACCGGTTCGTGGCACAAATCGGCGCTAAAGGTTCTCCATGAACCGGTACTAATGAGAACGGCCGGCTAGCCGTTGGAACAGGCACTAATGGACACATTTGTGCCATTAATGGACACATTAGTGCCGGCTCAAAATCAAACCGGCACTAATGTGTCTCATATTAGGTCCTTTTTCTACTAGTGTATCATGCCATTCCATCGTATGCTCGTTACGGTGCTCCCTCGCCCTCTGTTGCTGATGGAAGTCTCTACTACATGCCCTCGTCGGCTCTCCTGCCTTCACCGGCATATCAGCCGCCGCTGCTACCCACACCAACCTCACCTGCACCGCTTAGCTAGGATCAAGCTGCTTTTCTCCAGGCCATGAACAACTTTGCTGCCCAAGGAAACTCAGGTACGAATTGGATATTTGATTCTAGTGCCTCTAGTCATATGTCTGCATCAAGTAATTTCCTTTCTTCTTGCACTCCTTCTCCGTTTCCTTCCATTACTCTTGGTGATGGTTCACCTATTCCCATATACTGTGTAGGTTAGGCTCAACTTCCCTCTCCCACTAAACCACTTCTTCTTCGCGTCTTCTTGTTGCACCCACGTCATGGAAACGGACGGATGGGGCAGTGGTGAGGAGCGTGTCGACACCGTCGTCCTGCTCACCGGTGTTGAGGTGGTGCGAGATGAATCCGGGCTCCAGATGATCAAGCACAAGTCCAAACGTCTCGACTCCAACATCTATGATGTGCTCTGAAATACTTCTTAATTTTGCCGACATGTCCTACCCGACACAGCTATTTTAGCATTAACCATGTATACATGTTTCTGTTGTTAATCGGGTCATAGACGTGTGTTAACAACAGAAACATGTATACATGGTTAAATCCTAAAATAGCTATGTCGGGTAGGATCATAATGGAATAATCGATGGATCATAACAAGACCGATAAAAAAAGGATATTCTCAAAATGGATTTCATAGATATCATATCCTGCTGTGATTGTACATGCAATACAACAAAGCACTTTCCAGTAGTGAGGTTTTGGGAGGATACATGGCTAGGGACACGCCCCAGGCCATTTAGACATCTAATATCCTACTCTTTACAATATTGTACAACAGAAAGATGTTTTTGTCAGTACAATTCTAGAATCGGTTTTCATAAACATTTAGTTCAGATGATCACTAGTGGGAGAGCGATGGAATAGATGGCTACATCTCGTGCATAGGTTGACGGAGGTTAACTTATCGGATGAGCCAGATGCACTACACTGGAGACTTTGGTTGTCAGATGTATTCTCAGTGAAGTCAATGTATATTGATTTGATAAACACTGGTCCAATCCCAAAGTCGCTACACATTTGGAAAATTAAGGTGCATTTAAAGATAAAAGTTTTTATGTGGTTTGCCCGCAAGAAAGTGATCTTAACTAAAGATGACCTAGCAAAACGTCGTTGGGAGGGTAGCAAACGGTGTTTTTTTTATCATGATGGATCGACTCAACATCTCTTTATCGATTGCCAAACTACTTTAATGTTAGTCCATCTAGTAGCATTGACAGTTTATTTGGGACTTGGCTAAATGGGGTGGAGCTTAAACTAGCGGCACGTATTTAAGTCGAAGTGTGCACATTACTTTGGGACATACGGAACTGCCGAAACGATATCATTTTTAACGGACAAAACGTTATAATCTTTTTGCACGTCATCTACAGAGTAACTTCCCTGGATCCATACGTGATCGTTACTCAGCCGTGTGGAAGTCAAGGAGCATATGACTTATGGCTGCAACCGTTGAAAGACGGTAGCATGAGATACCTATAACCGATTTGGATGGCGGTCCAACAATATGATAACTGGGTGTGTAGGCATCTAGTCTTATTTTTGCCAGTTTTGTCTTGTTCATTTTTTTCAACTCTTTTCGAGTTTTTGTACCGCACTACATACATGCTAGACTTTGTTTAATAATATGGCTGCATGGATCACTGCGATGCAAAGGCCGGGGGCAATCCTCCTTTTCAAAAGAAAAAATACCCTTCAAGAAAAGTTTGGATTTTTCTCTTCAAAACTCGGAAACTTGTTTTAGATTTTTGAAATTTGTGAGATACGTAAGGAAATAAATATATCGAATTATATATCTACACATTAGTATTTTTTTGAAAAAAGTCCATTTTACTACCCTGAATAAAGTTGGTGGTTCACATTACCCCCTCATCTAATTTTCTGTTCCTTTCACCCCCTAAACAAACTCATACCGGATGAAAGAACCCCTTAGGTGGTTTGCCTCCACTTGTTGCTGATGTGGCATTGGTCAACAGTGGTTTTGACCTGCAGGTGGGCCTCCTTGGCAGGTGCGGTTGAGATTGACACGTGGGGCCTAGAGGAGGCGGGGCCTGCCTGGCAGGTCTGTCTCCTTCCTCCATCGCTCGCCCGCGGGA
Organism: Triticum aestivum; assembly: GCF_018294505.1. Taxonomy (NCBI): domain Eukaryota; kingdom Viridiplantae; phylum Streptophyta; class Magnoliopsida; order Poales; family Poaceae; genus Triticum; species Triticum aestivum. The sequence goes on from NC_057810.1 coordinate 728,484,068, forward strand.
CAGAGAGGAGCTCGGGCACTCGTCTCGGCGGCACATGCCACCCCCGGCGGAGCTTCGACCACCGGAGTGACCCCCGTGGTGTGGTGCATACCCCCGGCAGCAGCGGCAAGCAAGGCAACAACGACACAAGCAGCAGCAGCGGGAGAGCGCACGGGGGGTAGCTGCAGGTGAGGCGCACACGGGCGCAGCCAAGGTGAGCACGGGGTTGACGCCTCAGCGACAGATCGAAGGGGGAATCGGCAGAGGAGCTCACCGCGGAGCTCGTGGACGAGGTTAGCGAGCACGGTGTCGACGGACACGACGAAATCGACGATCAGATGCGGCGGCCGTGGACAAACACGATGGCGGTGGCGAGCCTACGGGGCCTCCTAGCTCGAGCCCTTCGGCGAGGGTGAAGGTGACGACGATGGCGGAGCTACTGGACGTCTTGGCGTGACGAGGGGAGGCCGGCGGCCGCGGGATCGACGCGGCGATGGCAACCATGAGCTTCGGGCGACGAACAAGGGATATGAGGGAGATTTAGGGTGAGAAAAGAGTGAAGGGAGGGGAAAGAGAAGGGAGAGAGGAGAAGCAGGGCGCTCGGGGCGGCTGTTTGGAACTCCGGCGGTCGCCGGTGTCGGCCCGAGGCGGCGGGGTCGGGCGCAAGGGGAGGCTTGGGAGGAGCTCCTCAATCTCAGCCGAGCCCGACGAGGGAGGCCCACCCGTGGTCAAAACCGCCGTTGACCACTGCCACATCAGCAACCAATTGAGTCAAACCACCATAGGGACTGATTTTGTCCTCGGTATGGGATTGTTTAGGGGGTGAAGGGAACAGAAATAAAGATCAGGGGGTTATGTGAACCACCAACTTTTTTCAGGGTAGTAAAATGGACTTTTTTCTTTTTTTTCTGTGTAGCCACAAATAACCATATTTCTTGGCAGGATTCACTCTTGAAGAAAAGTTTGGAATATTGTTTTTTTTTTGAGAATTACTACCTCCGTCTCATAATGTAAGACCTTTTTTTATGTTAATATAGTGTCGAAAAACGTCTTACACTATGGGACGGAGGAAGTAGTTTTGAATATTTCTGGAAACTACCAAGCGTGTTATTATATATTAAAAAAAATAAGAGAAGAGGCCGGCCGGTCCATGTTCATAATATGCAGACATATTTATGGGCCGCTCCATACACATATCCTACGAAGAAGGCAGGTACGTTCGTGAGCTAGCAGGATCGATCGCCGGAAAAGATGAAGGCACGGCGGTTCTTTAACGTGGTGATCGACAAGTGCGACGGAGGGTCGCTGAGCCGCATCGTCAACCCCAGGAAGCACCTCTTCTACCCCTCCACGGCCCACGCGCAGCAGCACCACCAGATCCAGCAGCAGCAAAAAGCCAAGGCCAAGTCCATGACGGAGAAGGAGGTCACGTCGGAGAGCACGGAGGAGGAGAACTACAACGGCGTTTTGAAGCTGCTCACCGCAAAACTCGGCGGCCACAATACGACCTTCGACTTCTTGCCTTTCTACCGCGGCACCGGCAGCGGCAGGGGTGAGGAAAGGATCCTCGGCGTCGACGGCCACGGCAAGGCCGTGCTCTGCAACGCCGACACCGGCATCATCGAGATTATGCCCAGCCTCGACAAGCCCAACGGGTGGGACCCACTCCACCGATGCCACCGCCGACCCTGCCCGGCGTGACACCGCCCATGACCCCGATCACCCAGACGCGCTCTACGTCATGGACCGCGAGGGCCGCAGCTTCGAGGCCCTCGTGTACGGCGACCCCAACCCACCACCACCATGTGAGTACATGGATTTCATAGATAGAAACAGATGGGTGTGGCACTGGCGCCCGCTCCCTCTGCCGCCCATCGTGGTCGACGACAGAGGCGGTGGCTCCATCTCCGTCGAGTCCTACGCGCTGCTCAACGGCCATGGCAGCAATGAGAACGCCTCCAACAGCAGCAGCACCATCGGCGTCTCATTCAACAACAATTCCTGTCGTGAATGGTCAGGGCATAAGTCTGCCCCTACCGGCGGCACCTATTGTTTCAACACCGGCACTGGCAAGTGGGCCAAGGCCGGCGATTGGATGCTGCCATTCTGGTACCGTGCTCTGCATGTCCCCGAGCTCGGTGACGGCTCAGCCTGGACACGGTCCGGTCCGGTCCGGTCCCGGTCCGAGCCGGCGTTTGGACCGGCCGCCGGCGGTCCGGTCCGGACCGGACCGAGCTGTCCAGCGAGCTCCTTTTCCCGGACCGGACCGAAAGGGTGCTGGCTCGGTCAAGCTTTTGAGGACCGTGTGGACCGATGCCACTAGTTCTGCTAGCTGCTGTTTAGGTCCTAGTTAGTTATTTGGGTCCTAGGTAGCTGCAGCTTAGGTCCTGGTTAGCTGCAGGTTAGTCATCTGTTGAATCCTGGATGAAACTGACGAACTGAATTTTCTGAATCTGACGAAACTGAATTTTCTGAATCTCCCAGTTCGTGTTCTGTATCCGACGAAACTGAATTTTCTGAATCTGACGAAACTGAATTTTCTGAATCTCCCAGTTCGTGTTCTGTATCTGACGAAACTGAATTTTCTGAATCTGACGAAACTGAATTTTCTGAATCTCCCGGTGCATGCCCACTTCCGGAGAAATCACTCGCCATGCAACGTGTGCATGCCCACCTCTTGACTTAGTTTCAGGTTAGATCAGGCGGTTGTGGGAGATCGTGGCATGGCATGATTTGAGCTCATGCAGCGGCAACATAGCTACGTACGGGTGGACGTGGGATGCCACTTTTCGTTCCTCTCAGTTGTAAGGGAAACATCTTGACCTGCAGCTCCTTTCATGGCACGATTTCGGCTCATGCAGCCGCAAGTTGGGGTCAAGGTGATGTTCGAGAACTCCAGATCGGCAGGAGTCTAAGCACGATAGCCATGGCGACTGGCGGCAAGAAGATGCGGCGCACGGGGAGGAGAGGAAGGAAGGAATGGGGAAGCTCGGGGACATGGTAGTTCGCCAAGGGGCTGCCGGTGTCCGCGACGACGAGGAACGGCGGCGGCGGTGACAGCGATCCCTCGGTCCGACCGAGCGGCTCGGTTAAAGACCGGACCGGACCGACATTTTTTCGGGCCCAATATCGCAGCCTGGACCGACCAGTTTTCCTACCGGTCCTGGACCGTGCGGTCCGGTCCTCAACGGGCCACGAGCGGGCCCAAAAGCCCGCTCGTTCCGTCCAGGCCTGGTGACGGCCTCCTGTTGGGCTTCCAAAAGACTGGCCTATCCGTACAATCACGCCGCTTCTGCGCCGTGGACGCCTCTGCCGCTATGAGGATGGACGGATCAGCCCCGGTGTTGCGACACGCATGGGTTGACGCTGATCCACCACAGAGATGGGACCTGCAGCACTACAGCGCAGTGTATCTTGGGGAAGGCAGGTTCTGCATCCACAGAAGCTTCGACATCATGGTAACAGACGGATGGGGCAGTGGTGAGGAGTCCGTGGACACGGTGGTCCTGCTCACCGGTGTCGAGGTGGTGCAAGAAGGATCTGGGCTCCGGATGATCAAGCACAAATCCATACGTCTCAACACCCGCATCGACTCTATCCTCTAAAACATGGTATACTTGTCGGTGGTATCAGCATATGCACGGAGCTTAATTTAAAAGTCGTAGCAACTATTTATTTTCATTTCATTGCAATAATTATCTGTTCATTGCAAATTAGGGCTGAATAGTAATTGTATGATCTATGAACACCTTCCTCCATAAAGCTAGGAACTTTAAATGGTTTTTATCATGTTTTGAATCTCTGTCGGGGATGAGAATTAACTTTCACAAAAGTGACTTAATGACCATCAATATTGATGAGGGAGTGGCTAATGATTTTGCCCAGATTTTCTGTTGCAAAAAAGGACGATTTCCTATCAAATATTTAGGCGTTCCTTTGCATTATGACAAGTTGAAACGGGAAGATCTCCAACCCATTATAGATAGAATCATAAAAGGAATTTCTGGATGGCTTGGGAGATATCTCACATATAGAGGCAAGATTATCTTACTATGTGCATGCTTGATTAGCATACCTGCCTATTTTATGTCTGTCATTAATTCCCAAATGGGCTATCAATGCCATTAATTCCCAAATGGCTCACTTCTTTTGGGGGAATATTGGGGACCAACACAAATACCATCTTGCTAACTGGAGGTTTGTTACTAGGAGAAAGGAGTATGGTGGGTTGGGGATACCTAACATCAAGGAATTTTAATATGGCCTTGTTAGCGTCCTGGGGCAAAAGGTTCTTTGATGAATCTGATGCAGATTGGAAAAGAATCATCCACTACAAGTATAGAGTGAATTCTCCTAACATTCTTTGGGAAAAGGGAGATGGTGGTTCTACCTTTTGGAAGAGCATCACCTGGGCATTAGCTGCTGCTAAAAATTTCTACAAATGGAAATTAGGTAATGGTGAATTAATTAGCTTCTGGTATGATACCTGGGTTGGAGAAGGCTCCCTGAAGGTGCAATTCTGGGACTTGTACTGTATTTGTAACCAAACGGAATGTACGGTGGCCCATGTATGGGACGGTCAGGAACTTAAGCTATCTTTTAGGAGATGCGTTGACCAAAGTGGGCTGAACAGATGGGGTTTGTTGTCAAGGCTTGTTCAGCAGTGCATATTGTCAGATGAGCCTGATATGCCGATTTGGTCTTTGGAATCTAATGGGTTATATTCTGTGAAATCCTTTTATAAAAGCATCAATTTTGGAGGGATAGCTTCTGCTATCAAAGATGATCTTTGGAAAATTTTGTGCCCTCAGAAGATACATGTATTTTTGTGGTTGTGTGCTCATAATAAAATTCTGACCAGAGACAACCTTTCTAAAAGGAGGGAGGTCGAGGACCTTTCCTGTCTTTTTTGTGCAGAGCTCGAATCTGTACATCATTTGATGTTTGACTGCGTAGTTGCTCGACATGTGTGGGGATTTGTATCCGACTTCTTTGAAATTGATAGAATTGCTAGCTTTGATGATGTCTTTGCTTTCTGGCAAGTACATAAGAAAAACCTGTGCTTAACATGGTTATTGCTGCCTTCTTGTGGAGCTTGTGGAGACTAAGAAACAATTTCTGTTTTCAGGGCCAGAAATGAAGAAACGTGAACTGCATTCTTGCAAGACTAAGCTGTTATTTGCACCAGTGGAAGGTTCTCCGCGACGATGCTCAAGCAACCCTGCTGCAAAGGTGTATCCTCCAGTTGGACAAATGGCGTGGAGAACTGATGCGGATAGCCTGGAAGTGAGACTTGGGAGGGGAGCATGAAAGACGCACGACTCAAGACGATCCGCTTTGTTCCTCTCCTTCTGTCCTGTTCTGGTTATGTAATAAGTAGTACCTAATTTGTGGAGAGAACTTCTGCTCTCGAGCGCTAGGTAGTGTAGTCTCCTAGTGTGTTGCTTTAGCGTACTTTGGTTATGGTTGCGACTGCTGTTTCTGCTTCAATTTAATAAAATTGGGGGAGGGGGGGCTACCCCTTTCATTCAAAAAAAAAAACACCTTCCTCCATCCAAATTCCTCGAATATAACGTTACCCACCCTAACATGCTCTACATCATGGACCGCCAGGGCCGCAGCTTCGAGACCCTCGTCTACGATGATCCCAATTTCCCGCCGTCATGTGAGTTCATTGATCTCATGGATACAGACAAGTGCATGTGGCATTGACGCCCACTCCCTTGGCAGCCTATCGCTGTTGACGGCAACAACGAATACAACGGCAGAGGTGGTGGCTCCATTTTCCCCTAGGCTCCAACAGAAGCAACATATTTGTGTCTCGTTCAACATCAAATCTCGTCATGAACGGTCGGGACCTGAGCCCGCCCCAAGGCTGGCTATTAGATGTTGTCATTGTGTTCCCATGCGCTGCATGTCCCCGAGCTTGGTGACAATCTCGTGTTTGGCTTTGAGAAGATGGGCTTATAACACATCGACCCTCCGCCGAGATGGGACAAGCAAGACCTTAACATGGCGTACTTTGGGGATGGCAGGTTTTGCATCATGGAAACTCTTTTATTTATTTTGGTAGAATAATTGTCCGTCCCTTGCAAATTAGGGGGCTAATGATAACCGTGTGATCTACGAACAACTTCCCCAAGTATAAATTCATCAGTGTGTATCTTCATCTTGGCAATTTTAGCAATTCTTGTGTATTTTAATGGCCCAAGGAGCGGAGAAATAACAAGAAAAACAACAATATATAGACGCAGACCACAATTAGACCGACACTAAGATGAATGAGACATTCTCAAATTGGAGAATTAATGGTGAAAGATTGATTAAATTATCACATGACAAGTATGTTTACAACAAAATGCCAAGTCAAAAAATCAGATACTAGTCCCTTCGTCCCAAGTTTGTTTTTCAAATGGATGTATTTAGCACTAACTTGATGCTAGATGCAAGTAGTGCTTGCAACAACCGAAAATAGTGTCCACGGCAACCCTTTCCATTAATCGCGCTACATCGTTTTACTTATATATATACATGATGCGACCGAAAATACATCGTTTTACTTACCATTCTCGTCTCGTTCAGCCATTCCTTCTGCCTTGGAACGTCGGCGTCCATTGGCACGTACTGCTTCGATACCGGCAATGTCAAGTGGGCCAAGGCTGGGGACTGGGCGCTGCCCTTGGGGTCCCGTGCCTTGCGCTTCCCAGAGCTCGGCTACGGCCTTCTGTTCGGCGTAGACAACAAACACTTCTTGACCATGGAAGTCTTTGGTGACGTCAAGACAAACAAGTGGGCCCCGGTGTTGCGGCATGCGTGGGTCGACGTGGATGTCGACGATCTGCTGGACTGGAGGCTGCAGAACTACGGCCTGACATACCTTGGGGATGGCAGGTTCTGCATCAATAGGAGTTTTGATGTCATGGAAACAGATGGATGGGGCAGTGGTGAGGAGCGTGTCGACACCGTGGTCCTGCTCACCGTCGTGGAGGTGGTGCGAGATGGATCCGGGCTCCAGATGATCAAGCACAAGTCCAAACGTCTCGACTCCAGCATCTACGACGTGCTCTAAAATACTTAATTTTGCCGACATGTCGTAGCTGACACCGCTATTTTAGGATTAACCATATATCTCTGTTGTTAACACACGTCTATGACCCGATGAGCAGAGATATATCAGCAAAAAGAATAATAGATGGACCATGACAAGACCGATATAAACGGATATTCTCAAATTGTAGAATGGTGAGATGTTGATTAAATCGTATGAAAAAACTTGTTTGCAAATATATATATGCCCCTCACCAATAGAATCCTCTCTCCCCGACACCATCTCCTTCCACCGTGTGGAGACTTGGCATCCCCAGATGGGAAGAGGGTTAGAAACCATGACCGTAGAAACCACCCCACTCACTCGCATGTTCTTCATAGGTTTTCACAGTAGATAGTGAGAACATCTATATACCCTTCAAGAAAAGACAATGTTCTTCGTGTAACGGCACAACCGAATGATTTACCGTTTTGAAATGGGCTGATGCATACAAAGGTAGCTTATTTCAATATGACCAAATTCACTGTTGGGAATGGCAATACCACTAGATTTTGGGAGGATACATGGATGGGGGACACGCCACTGGCCATTTACCTTGCCACTGTTAAGTGATTGGCTGTAGGGGGTTTTCCTAGTAGTGAGCATATGGCTTATGGGTGCAACCGTCGGAGGATGGTAGCATAGGATACCTACAACCGGTTTGAATGGCGGTCCAACAATAGGATAGTTGTATAGGCATCTAGTCTTGTTTTTAATGGTTGTGGTCTTGTTCATGTTTTTCAACTCTTTTCGAGTTCTTTACCACAGTACATACTCCTTGGAGACTTCATTTAATAATATTGTTGCGTGCATCATTGCAATGTAGAGGCTGGGGGCATCCTCCTTTAAAAAAAACCTCAAGAAAAGTTCGGATTTCTCTCTTCAAAACTCCAAAACTTGTTTAGATTTTTAAAATTTGCAAGATACGTAAAGAAACAAATATATCGAATTATAGGTCTACACATTTGTTTTTTGTGTGTAGCCACGAATAACCATATTTCTAGGCAGGACTTCACCCTTGAAGAAAAGTTTGGAATATTGATTTTTTTTAACGCTAGTTTAGTGTAAAACAACGTCTTACATTATGAGACGGAGGGCGTAGTTTGAAATATTTCTCAAAACTACCAAACATGTTATATACTCCATCCGTCTCAAAAATAAATGTCACAAACTTAGTATAACTTTGTACTAAATTTAGTATAAAGTTGAGGCACTTATATTGGGACGGAGGGAGTATATACTTTTTTAAAAGAGAAGAGGCCGGTCCATGCTCATAATATGCCAACATCGTTTCTGCTCCGGTGCTCCCCCCTGGGCTGAACGCGAGGTGGAAAAACACATCGACGGCCAGGATGAACCAAAAACGGTTCATAACGAGGGGCACGATCGTCTTTGTTGCCCCCGCGTATAGCCGTCGAGGAGCCCTGGGAGGCCCGTACGGGCCCGGTTAGATCGTATGCCCGGCCGTATGCTCGTATTCGTATACGGCGGCGTTTCGTGCATGCCTGCAGCCGCCCGCGCGTGGGGCAGCACGTGTCACGAGTAGTTGCCAAAACTGTCCCATCATATAAATGTGGACGGCAACCACCTCCGGCCGCATCGCCCACCATTTCCCCCCGCCGCATCGTCTCCCTCTCTCCACTCCCCACTCCCCACGAGCCCCACTCCCTCTCCTCTCCAACCTCCTCGTCTCCCTCACCGCATCCTCTCCATCGCCATGGCGGACGCGGGAGGTGAGCGCCCGGATTGGGGCGCAGATCTGGTGGAGCAGGCGCGGCAGGTTGCTGCGGGCACCTTTGTGAGGGGACGTACCGGCATCCAGCGCGGTGCTCCCTCCGCTGCAGATCTGGAGAAGGCGGGGGCGGGATGGAGCGGCGCAGTCCAGCCAGATGCTCCCGCTCTAGCGATCTCCGGCGAGGCGCAGAAGGTGGAGGCGGGCTCTGACGAGGCGCAGAAGGTGGAGGCGGGCTCCGGCGAGGCGCACGAGGTGGAGAAGGTGGATAAGGTGGAGGCCGGCTCTAGCGAGGAGCAGGCGGAGCAGAAGGTATGTGCTTATCACTTCAATGTGGTAGTTTTTAGATTGTAGGGTTTGTGGCCAGAAGGTTCTTTGGTTAGATTTGTTGGATGTGGGGTTTTCTCTGCATTAGGGTTTTTGTGTATTTGATTCGTGCAAGAATGGTGGACCTCATATGATTATTAGATTAGGTTAGAAGTAGCCGGATTGAGGGATGGGGATTTTTCAGATGCTTATTAGATTAGTTGTGGAATTTGTGCAATTCTGTAGGTGTTTGGCTTGAGGATTAGACGATGGATTAGTCAAATATATACTTCTGTATTGATGATTAATTAAATGGATGCTTAGTTCTAGGGATTATGCCTGTCATAGTTGCAATTCTTAGATACTTGATTGATGCATGTTGTCATAGTTGCAGTTCTTTGATGTGATTAGATGGTGCATTAGTTTGGTTGTAAATATAGTGAAGGATGTGATCATGTAATGGGTGTTGTCATGTTAATCAAAAAGAGCTTCTCAATGGCTGGATTTTGTTTGGAATGGGGCTTCTAAAGGAGAGGGGAAGGGGCAGTCTATGCTTATTTAGTTTGGGTTAGCAGTGGAATTTTGCAATTGCTTCAGAGATATTTACAGCATTGAACATCTTCTCCAAAGCCATTGATTCAGAGATAAAAGCATCTTGGGGTTTTTTCAGATGCTTATTAGATTAGTCCTGGAATTTTTGCTTGTTAGATTTTAATTAGTATGAGGTTGAATACCTTATTTAAGGGGGAATTTAAGGTCAGATAGACCATATATGATTATTAGATCTGTAGTTCAATGCTGCAGACATATATGATTATTTGATTTGATCTGTGATTCAATGATATTGGATGGAAACATATTTGATTTGGAATGCATTAATTATGATGTGGCAATGAATTGATTTAGATGATACAAGATACATCCATAGTATAATTTGTTGTTGTTTAGGTAAGTAATGAAATTTTAGTTGTTTGTTGAAGATGTATGCATTTATAGTTGAAGTTGTACCTAATTAACTACTGCATTATGTTAATATGTGTAGGAGTTTTGCTGTATTATCCCAAAAAATGCTTAGGTACATCTGAATTATTCTTTTGTGTAGGTTTCCTGTAATTAGAAAGTTTTCCAGAATATGTATTTATATTAGCTATGTTGTCCAATATAGATTGGAGATTCCCATCATTATGCAAAAACAAATTGTTTAGGTAGCTTTATTTGTTTATCTGTAGGTTTCATATTAAAATATTTTGCATTGGAAAATATATTGACAATATTGGTCACTTGCAACATACCAATGTGGTTCACATTCACAATTTTGTTTGTAATGACATTATTTGAACTGCAATTCAATTCCTTGTAAATGACTTGCTTGGTTGACAATATAGCAGAAGGAGGATCTTGTTGGCCAGAAGAGGAAGTGGGACTCATCTGTCTACTACCCTTATGACAGTGATGAGGATGAGCCATACGAGGTAAGGCCTAGCTGAAATGTTATTTGTGCACTGACTTAGTGTTAGATGTTTATAGTATTTGAATGCATAATGTATTAATGTCAGTCATTCATGTGTGCAGTATCAATCTGAAGGTGATGTGGTCGAGGGGAATGTCGAGTCCTTTGAGGAGAAGGAGGTGCTGAAGATCAGGGCCCAAGGAGCTGCTATGTACTACAACTAGAGGTCTGACAAGTACCGGTGCCCCTACTGCAGCAGGCCCAAGCCCAGGTCTGGGTTGCTGGAGCATCTGATGGAGCATTGTCGGGCTACATCCATCAGCAGTCATGACTACAAGATCGGGGCTCAGCATTCTGCCCTCCACAAGGTCCTGAAACCCTGACGTGTAGTTGCCCTAGACCCTCGTTGTCGTATGATGTAGGAAGGCTCAGTCCTTTTGGTGAACTTTGTGTGGTGTTCTGATGGTGGAAACTTGTGGTGGTAATTTAGTATGAACTTTATCTAAGTGCAGTACTGTGATGTGCGGTCGAAACATATCTAATATGGTAGTGGTCTGCATCAGCAAGTGTGCCGTGTGGATGCTGCTATCTATGGCAGTAGTATATATTTCTATCTATATTTGTGTCCCTTAAATTTGCCATTATGGTTCCTTAGATGTATGATTTGCTTCAATTTAGTTGCTGCAATGATCAGACATGCCGCATCAGTGTTGCTTCACTGATCAGGCATGCTGCAAACACTTCCCATGCTGCGGCCATGTGATTTTTCCCACCACCTCCAAATCACACAAACTTTCTTGAACATGGTGACCCACATGTGCCAATCATGGCTATGAAAGAAAATTTGGAAAAAGAATTTTTTACAATGCCCCCCTGAGGTATAGACCGATGTTTTGACCAGTCAGTATAGAGGGCATTATAAATTAATAAAAAATTCAAAAAAATATACAACCTTTGGAACCCACCTCTGTTTGTGCAATAGATCATGTGTGCAAAAGTTGAGGTCATTTGGAGGTGGTCGTAAAAATGACCGCATTCCGGAGGGGCCATTTGGTCTAACTTCAGCCAGTTTTTGAAAAAATGTGATTTTTCCCACCACCTCCAAATCACACAAACTTTCTTCAACATGGTGACCCACATGTGCCAATCATGGATATGAAAGAAAATTTGGAAAAAGAATTTTTTACAATGCCCCCCTGAGTATAGACCGATGTTTTGACCAGTCAGTCTAGAGGGCATTATAAATTAATAAAAAATTCAGAAAAATATAAAACCTTTGGAACCCACCTTTGTTTGTGCAATAGATCATGTGTGCAAAAGTTGAGGTCATTTGGAGGTGGTCGAAAAAATGACCGCATTCCGGAGGGCTATTTGGTCTAACTTAAGCCAGTTTTTGAAAAAATGCGATTTTTCCCACCACCTCCAAATCACACAAACTTTCTTGAACATGGTGACCCACATGTGCCAATCATGGCTATGAAAGAAAATTTGGAAAAAGAATTTTTTACAATGCCCCCCTGAGGTATAGACCGATGTTTTGACAAGTCAGTCTAGAGGGCATTATAAAATAATAAAAAATTCAAAAAATATAAAACCTTTGGAACCCACCTTTGTTTGTGCAATAGATCATGTGTGCAAAAGTTGAGGTCATTTGGAGGTGGTCGAAAAAATGACCGCATTCCGGAGGGGCCATTTGGTCACTTCAGCCAGTTTTTGAAAAAATATGATTTTTCCCACCACCTCCAAATCACACAAACTTTCTTGAACATGGTGACCCACATGTGCCAATCATGTCTATGAAGGAAAATTTGGAAAAAGAATTTTTTACAATGCCCCCCTGAGGTATAGACCGATGTTTTGACCAGTCAGTCTAGAGGGCATTATAAATTAATAAAAAATTCAGAAAAAATATAAAACCTTTGGAACCCACCTTTGTTTGTGCAATAGATCATGTGTGCAAAAGTTGAGGTCATTTGGAGGTGGTCGAAAAAATGACCGCATTCCGGAGGGGCCATTTGGTCTAACTTAAGCCAGTTTTTGAAAAAATGCGATTTTCCCCCCACCTCCAAATCACACAAACTTTCTTGAACATGGTGACCCACATGTGCCAATCATGGCTATGAAAGAAAATTTGGAAAAAGAATTTTTTGCAATGCCCCCCTGAGGTATAGACCAATGTTTTGACCAGTCAGTCTAGAAGGCATTATAAATTAATAAAAAATTCAAACAATTTCAAAAAAAATTATTAGATGACTTGAAGGTCAAAACATTAACTTGTCATATGCAAAAAAATATGTGTATTGAACGCAAGTGAGCATGTTTATAATTTAGTGTGTGATTTCAAGATCAAATCAATACACAATGGCAATATGCCAAAAAAATTGCCCTCCTACAAGAGCAGAAGAATTCATACTCCACGGCCTGCATACGACTAGGAACCCTGCCGTGCATGGGCCAGGATGCAGGCCCGTGGAGCAGAATATCTCTGCTAGTAGTAGGCCCCAGGCAGTGGGTACGAGAGTTAGGCAATGTACTGCCTGCAATTGATAGGAGCTTGTGAGGGGAGTCGCAGCTGGGTATGTAAACCGGTGCGGCGCTCTCTCGCTTGGCGAGGTGGGACTAAACTCCCACCACCCAACGGCTATGCGCTGCGATGTGCCCTGCGCGGCTCCGCCTTGGGCCCAATTCGGGCGGGCTGGCCCAGGGCAGCCTTACTCCGCTGACTGATACGTTATATATTTTGTTTGTTTCTTTTCTTGTTTATATTTCTAATATTTAAAATCAAGTCTCTTTTTTTCTATATTATTTCTAACAGTGTTTACTAAAATTTAAAAAATATGCCAAATTCTATTATGCTTTATTTCATTTGTTCGTACTCTTTTGTATATTGATAATATTTACGAAATATGAACTAAAATGTTGTGTTTTAATTCAATTCTTCATTCCAATATTTCTTATCTTTATTATTTTTTAAATATTTTTAGTTTGTAAGATAAAATGCTCTGTTTTATTTCACTTCTTCATTCTAATATTTGTTCTCTTCTTTATATTTGAAATATTTCGAAAATGTAAGATAATATGTTGTCTTTTATTGCACTTATTCATTCAAACTTTTTCTTCTGTTTTCTATATTCTCCTCTTTTCTTTGTTTTGACAGTTATAAATTTAAATAATGTATGATATATTGTTCTCTCATATTTCACTTTTCATGGTTGTCTTTCCTAATTATAAATTTTATTTTCTGGCGGTGACAAAACCCTAGAACACTGCCGCGGCGTGACGCAACGTGTGTTTTGTGTTCGAACTCGTGCATACCTTGCCTAGAGGGGGCACATTGGCCATGCTCACATGCTCCCAAAAGTTGGGGTCATCTCATGCATGCCCCCACATGCAACATGTACAAGCCGGACCATTCGGGTCTGCCTGAGGGCAAGTTTGGAAGAGGTTTTCCTTGACGGTCCCACCAAAGATCCCAAACTTTTTGCACACATGACCATGGCATGCATGTGCTAGTAGAATTCATACACCACGGCCTCCTTTTTGTTAAATTCCAATTAATATCCATGTGTATTACATGTAAGTGAGCATGTGTAAAATTCTGTTGTGTTTTATTTCATTTGTTCGTTCTCTTTTGTATATTGATAATATTTACGAAATATAAAGTAAAATGGTGTGTTCTATTTTAATTGTTAATTCTAATATTTCTTATCTTTATTATTTTTGAAATATTTTTAGTTTGTAATATAAAATGTTCTGTTTTATTTCACTTCTTCATTCTAATATTTGTTCTCTTCTTTATATTCGAAATATTTCCAAAATGTAAGATAATATGTTATGTTCTATTGCACTTCTTCATTATTTCAATTCTTCATTCCAAATTATAAATTTTATTTTCTGTTTGATACTTGAAATATTATTAAATCAAATGTAGTTGGGACAGTCGCATGCATACCTCCACATGCACCATGTACTAGGAGCAGGTTTATCTTCTCGGTCTCACCAATTCAGACCAAACTGTATGCACACCCTAGGATGACCATGGCAAGCATGCATGACGAGTATCGTTCATTTCCAAAACTCGATGCATTTTCTAGGGTTTTTCCGGCGACAAAACCCTACAACACTGCCCCCACGTGACGCAACGTGTGTTTTGTGTCTGAACTCGTGCACACCTTGCCTTGGGGGGGGGGGGGCAAATTGGCCATGCTCACATGCTCCCAAAAGTTGGGGTCATCTCATGCATGCCCCCACATGCAGCATGTACAAGCCGGACCATTCGGGTCTGCCTGAGGGCAAGTTTGGAAGAGGTTTTCCTTGACGGTCCCACCAAAAGATCCCAAACTTTTTGCACACCGTACAAGCAGGACCATTCGGGTCTGCCGGAGATCAGGTCTGAAATTGGTTTTCCTTGACGGTCCCACCAAATGGTCCCAAACTTCATGCATACCCTACGATGACCATGGCATGCATGCGTGACAAGTATCGTTCATTTGCGACACTCGATGCATTTTCTAGGGTTTTCCGACTACAAAACCCTACAACACTACCCCCACATGACGCAACGTGCGTTTTGTGTCCGAATTCGTGCACACCTTGCCTGGGGGACTACATTGGCCAAGCCCACAGGCTCCCAAAAGTTGGGGTCATCTCATGCATGCTTCCACATGCACCATGTACAAGCAGGACCATTCGCGTCTGCCGGAGGTCAGGTCTGAAATTGGTTTTCATTGACGGTCCTACCAAATCATCCCAAACTTCATGCATGCCCTACGATGACCATGGCTTGCATGCGTGACAAGTATCGTTCATTTGTGACACTCGATGCAATTTCTAGGGTTTTCTGGCGACAAAACCCTACAACACTGCCCCCACGTGACGCAACGTGCGTTTTGTGTCCGAATTCGTGCACACCTTGCCTGGGGGACCACATTGGCCAAGCCCACATGCTCCCAAAAGTTGGGGTCATCTCATGCATGCTTCCACATGCACCATGTACAAGCAGGACCATTCGGGTCTACTAGAGGGCAGGTCTGAAAGTGGTTTATGCGTAACCATTTTTTTCCTTTTTAAAGAGTGGCATTCTATGTCCAATATCTCGATCGAAGTACCTTTGAAGCAAAAACTCTATAGGTTTGATACCCTGTATCTATTCTTCTTTACGATCTCACGAAATGATCCCAAACTTAATCCGTAACCTACGATGACCATGGCATGCATGCATGACAAGTATCGTTCATTTCCGACACTCGATGCATGTATAATATTGTAGAAATGAGAGAGATACTATAAATATTGTTGAACATATACAAGTATACAATAACTAATACGTGTCACAAAGAGTTTTTTTAGGGATGAACCAATGATATTTATTTTGAGGGAAGAAATAATGCACGTAGGTGACCGCAAATAAGTGCCCGATCCATATTGTGGAGCCCACAACGCTGCGCTTTCCATGCACGTCGATCACACGACGTCGATAACGGGAGTAGTTGCCGTTCTGTTACACAATTCTGGGATCGTGCTAATCCATATGTTCCTCATCCCTACGATTGAGGAGCACGTTCAGCCTCGCTTCAACGGAGGAAAATATAGATCGCGAGATTGGCCACAGGGAAGTTACGACGACCTAGGCATCGACCTCGTATATAATCTCCTCCTCCTCGCACATGTCGTCGACTAGATCGACTCCTGCCAGCGAGGCGTCGACAGCTCCGTCCGCCGCATCCCACACGCCACAAAACCCCCGAGAAGATCAAGGTCGTCCGCACGTGCAGGCCGACCTCGACGAACTACGTCGAGAACGCATCGCCGACTTCTTTCATCTTCCTCGACCGATCAAGTAAATTGTCCTCTTTCCCTCGCGCCTTCATAGCAAGCTACTTCCTCCGTCTCGTTCCTTTGATGGACTTAGGTTTACCACATAATTTCAACTAGTATGAACTGGACTAGATGCGTTCTGACCAGATGGCGTAGATGAAAACATTATTTGGTTCTTTCATAGCATGGTAGAACAAGATGTTGTTTCTCGAGAAGCATCATGCAATACATTTTTTGTCACAAGATCCAATTATATTTTTGTCACACAATCCAATTATATTGTTGTGCACATAGAACATTAAAGAGTTATGAACATTAGATGTTGATGAACCTCAAATAGGTACCATTGCTATAGACTCTAGTTTATTTACAGCTGAACAATTTCTCACCCTGTTAGTAAGACAACCAGACGAATAAGTAACAGTTTACCATATTAATTTTATTGATTATATAATTTATATGATACTCAAAGAACTTGATCAGATGCAAGTAAATTCAGTTACCAATTGTAGTTATTTTTTTATTGCCTCATGTCAGCACACACTTGGCTGCATGTTGCAGTATACATGGTGATAGTTCTGTATTTCCATTAGTGTTATTTTTGCATTAGTGTTAGCTACTGCCAGAAAGTTTTATATTTTTGCATGCCTATTGTTATTTTTGCTTTAGTGCTAGCTAATGTCACGAAGTTATATATTTTCTTTCAACAGGATGGACGAGCTAAATGGAGAAATAGTATGCGCAGTGGAGAAATGGTGCAAGCTTGTTGCAGATCTATCGAGCGGTCAACGCGCTAGAGTCGCTGATACATCATTGCGCAGCATGCTGCAGATACCATCTATTAAGATGCGTACCCTGCTGATTAGGTATATGATTGAGAATTTTCAGGCGAGCATGGGCAGATTCATTATACTAGAGCAGGTTGGGGAGGTGACTCTCGGTGCGGTCGACGTCGACTGCATCTTTAACCTCGAGAACCAAGGACTGTCCGCTTCGGACATTCTGACTGAAGAAGGCGAGGACATGAAGGAGCGGGTGCCGCCACAATTTCTCAGTAAGACATCAGAAAACATAGTGATAGAAAATCTCATTGAGGACATAATTAAAAGTAAAGCCACCGACGATGATTTCCTTCGCAAAGTAGTGCTGATCCTGTTAGGAACAATTATTGCTCCCATGTCGAGCAAGATTGTGCCAAAGCAGTACTATGCTTTGGTCTATGATGTAAAACGTATTTCAAAGATTAACTGGAATGCCTTCACCATGCGTGTTCTCCTTGATTGCCTTCGCATAGTGAAGAAAGGCAAACACCTGCGCCAATGGCCGAAAGGCAATTTGGCTCTCTTGCAGGTACACATATCAGACCTGTTGCATAAAGTCAATTATCATATCATTGCAATTTTATGTGATGTATTTTACTAACTCTAAATCCTTATATTTTTTTGTAGTACTTCTACTGGGAGAAGGTGCAACCGGTCCAAGGCGAATGCGCCTATAATCCCAACTTGTCCATACAACCTCTTATGAGGAACTGGACAGAAGGTGCAGCCACTAGGAGAGATAGGTTCGACTTTGATAATGGGCGCGGCCGTGGTAACGTAAGGGTAAGTCGTTGTGTTTCGTCTTTCTTAAATGTTTTGTAACTTAATACTATTTATTTTTTATTTGTTGGAAATATGCCCTAGAGGCAATAATAAAAGCTTTATTATTATATTTCCTTGTTCATGATAATTGTCTTTTATTCATGCTATAATTGTATTATTCGGAAATCGTGATACATGTGTGTATACATAGACTACAATACATCCCTAGTAAGCCTCTAGTTGACTAGCTCGTTGGTCAACAAATAGTCATGGTTTCCTGACTATCGACATCAGATGTCATTGACAACGGGATCACGTCATTAGGAGAATGACGTGATGGACAAGACCCAATCCTAAGCATGGCACAAGATCGTGTAGTTCGTTTTGCTAGAGATTTTACAATGTCAAGTATCTCTTCCTTAGACCATGAGGTCGTGTAACTCCCGGATACCGTAGGAGTGCTCTGGGTGTACCAAACGTCACAACGTAACTGGGTGACTATAAAGGTG
Source organism: Triticum aestivum (assembly GCF_018294505.1). Taxonomy (NCBI): domain Eukaryota; kingdom Viridiplantae; phylum Streptophyta; class Magnoliopsida; order Poales; family Poaceae; genus Triticum; species Triticum aestivum. Next base: position 728,502,531 of record NC_057810.1, read on the forward strand.
CACTACAGGTATCTCCGAAAGTGTCTGTTGGGTTGACACGGATCGAGACTGGGATTTGTCACTCCGTGTTACGGAGAGGTATCACTGGGCGCACTCGGTAGTGCATCATCATAATGAGCTCAAAGTGACCAAGTGTCTGGTCACGGGATCATGCATTACGATACGAGTAAAGTGACTTGCCGGTAACGAGACTGAACCAGGTATTGGGATACCGACAATCGAGTCTCGGGCAAGTAACATACCGTCTGACAAAGGGAATAGAATACGGGGTTGCTTGAACCCTTGACATCGTGGTTAATCCGATGACAACATCGAGGAGCATGTGGGAGCCAACATGGGTATCCAGATCCCTCTGTTGGTTATTGACCTGAGAGCGTCTCGGTCATGTCTGCATGTCTCCCGAACCCGTAGGGTCTGCACACTTAAGGTTCGGTGATGCTAGGGTTATTAGGAAGACTTGTATGTGATTACTGAATGTTGTTCGGAGTCCCGGATGAGATCCCGGACGTCACGAGGTGTTCCGAAATAGTCCGGAGGTAAAGATTTATATATGGAAAGTTGTTAAACGGACACCGGAAAGTTTCGGGGGCATACCGGTATTGTACCGGGGCCACCGGAAGGGTTCCGGGGGTCCACCGGGAGGGGCCACCCCTCCCGGGGGGCCACTTGGGCTGCGTGGGAGAGGGAGCCAGCCCCTAGTGGGCTGGGCGCGCCTCCCCACCTAGGCCCATGCGGCTAGGGCTTGGGAGGGGGAAACCCTAAAGGGGGCGCCCCCCTAGCTTGGGGGGCAAGCCACCCCTCTTTCCCCTCTCCCTTTGGCCGCCGCCCCCCTCTAGGGTTTTCCCCTAGAGGGCCGGCCCCTCTTGCCCTCTTCCCCCTATATATAGAGGGGTGAGGGGAGGGCTGCAATACACAATCCAAGGCGCAGCCCCTCCCCTCCCCAACACCACTCCTCCTCCGTACGTGCTTGGCGAAGCCCTGTCGGAGAACTTCTGCACCAACTGCACCACGCCGTCGTGCTGCCATTGGAGCTGCCTTCCTCAACCTCTCCTTCCTCCTTGCTGGATCAAGACGGAGGAGACGTCGATCGTCCCGTATGTGTGTTGAACGTGGAGGTGCTGTCCGTTCAGCACTTGGTCGTCGGTGATCCGAATCACGGCGAGTACGACTCCCTCATCACCATCCCCGTGAACGCTTCCGCACTCGATCTACAAGTGGTATGTAGATGCAAACTCTCTCCGTTGACTCGTTGCTTAGATGAACTCATAGATGGATCTTGGTGAAACCGTAGGAAAAATTTTAATTTTCTGCAACGTTCCCCAATAGTGGTATCAGAGCCAGGTTTATGCGTAGTTCTCTATTGCACGAGTAGAACACAATTTTGTTGTGGGCGTGGATCTTGTCAACTTGCTTGCCGCTACTAGTCTTATCTTGCTTCAGCGGTATTGTGGGATGAAGCGGCCCAGACCAACCTTACACGTACGCTTACGTGAGACCGGTTCCACCGACAGACATGCACTAGTTGCATAAGGTGGCTGGCGGGTGTCTGTCTCTCCCACTTTAGTTGGAGCGGATTCGATGAAAAGGGTCCTTATGAAGGGTAAATAGAAGTTGACAAAATCACGTTGTGATTATTCGTAGGTAAGAAAACGTTCTTGCTAGAACCCAATTGCAGCCACGTAAAAGATGCAACAACAATTAGAGGACGTCTAACTTGTTTTTGCAGCAATTGTCATGTGATGTGATATGGCCAAAGTTGTGATGAATGATGAATGATATATGTGATGTATGAGATCATGTTCTTGTAATAGGAATCACAACTTGCATGTCGATGAGTATGACAACCGGCAGGAGCCATATGAGTTGTCTTTATTTTTGTATGACCTGCGTGTCATTGAAGAACGCCATGTAAATTACTTTACTTTATTGCTAAATGCGTTAGCCATAGAAGTAGAAGTAGTCGTTGGCATGACAACTTCATGAAGACACGATGATGGAGATCATGGTGTCATGCCGGTGACCGGATGATCATGGAGCCCCGAAGATGGAGATCAAAGGAGCTATATGATATTGGCCATATCATGTCACTACTATATAATTGCATGTGATGTTTATTATGTTTATGCATCTCGTTTACTTAGAACGACGGTAGTAAATAAGATGATCCCTTACAACAATTTCAAGAAGTGTTCTCCCCTAACTGTGCACCGTTGCTAAAGTTCGTCGCTTCTAAGCACCACGTGATGATCGGGTGTGATGGATTCTTACGTTCACATACAACGGGTGTAAGACAGATTTACACACGCGAAACACTTAGGGTTAACTTGACGAGCCTAGCATGTACAGACATGGCCTCGGAACACGGAGACCGCAAGGTCGAACACGAGTCGTATGGAAGATACGATCAACATGAAAATGTTCACGGACGATGACTAGTCCGTCTCACGTGATGATCGGACACGGCCTAGTCGACTCAGATCGTGTAACACTTAGATGACTAAAGGGATGTCTAATCTAAGTGGGAGTTCATTAAATAATTTGATTAGATGAACTTTATTATCATGAACAATAGTATAAAATCTTTGCAATATGTCTTGTAGATCAAATGGCCAACACTCATGTCACCATGAACTTCAACGCGTTCCTAGAGAAAACCAAGCTGAAAGATGATGGCAGCAACTATTCGGACTGGGTCCGGAACCTGAGGATCATCCTCATAGCTGCCAAGAAACAATATGTCCTAGAAGCACCGCTAGGTGAAGCACCCATCCCAGAGAACCAAGACGTTATGAACGCTTGGAAGTCTCGTGCTGATGATTACTCCCTCGTTCAGTGCGGCATGCTTTACAGCTTAGAACCGGGGCTCCAAAAGCGTTTTGAGCAACACGGAGCATATGAGATGTTCAAGGAGCTGAAACTGGTTTTTCAGGCTCATGCCCGGGTCGAGAGATATGAGGTCTCCGACAAGTTCTATAGTTGTAAGATGGAGGAAAACAGTTCTGTCAGTGAGCACATACTCAAAGTGTCTGGGTTGCACAACCGCCTGTCCCAGCTAGACATAAACCTCCCGGATGAGGCGGTCATTGACAGAATCCTTCAGTCGCTCCCACCAAGCTACAAGAGCTTTGTGATGAACTACAATATGCAGGGGATGGAGAAGACCATTCCTGAAGTATTCTCAATGCTGAAGTCAGCAGAGGTTGAAATCAAGAAAGAACATCAAGTGTTGATGGTCAATAAAACCACTAAGTTCAAGAAGGGCAAGGGCAAGAAGAACTTCAAGAAGGATGGCAAGGAAGTTGCCGCGCCCGGTAAGCAAGTTGCCGGGAAGAAGTCAAAGAATGGACCCAAGCCTGAGACAGAGTGCTTTTATTGCAAAGGGAAGGGCCACTGGAAGCGGAACTGCCCCAAATCTTAGCGGACAAGAAGGCCGGCAACACTAAAGGTATATTTGATATACATGTAATTGATGTGTACCTTACCAGTACTCGTAGTAACTCCTGGGTATTTGATACCGGTGCCGTTGCTCATATTTGTAACTCACAGCAGGAGCTCCGGAATAAACAGAGACTGGCGAAGGACGAGGTGACGATGCGCGTCGGGAATGGTTCCAAGGTCGATGTGATCACCGTCGGCACGCTACCTCTACATTTACCTACGGGATTAGTTATAAACCTTAATAATTGCTATTTGGTGCCAAGTTTGAGCATGAACATTGTATCTGGATCTCGTTTAATACGAGATGGCTACTCATTTAAATCCGAGAATAATGGTTCTTCTATTTATATGAGAGAAATGTTTTATGGTCATGCTCCGATAGTCAATGGTTTATTCTTAATGAATCTCGAACGTAATGTTACACATGTTCATAGTGTGAATACCAAAAGATGTAAAGTTGATAACGTTAGTCCCACATACTTGTGGCACTGCCGCCTTGGTCACATTGGTGTCAAGCGCATGAAGAAGCTCCATGCTGATGGACTTTTGGAGTCTCTAGATTATGAATCATTTGACACATGCGAACCATGCCTCATGGGCAAGATGACCAAGACTCCGTTCTCCGGAACAATGGAGCGAGCAACCAACTTGTTGGAAATCATACATACTGATGTGTGCGGTCCAATGAGTGTTGAGGCTCGCGGAGGATATCATTATGTTCTCACTCTCACAGATGACTTGAGTAGATATGGGTATGTCTACTTAATGAAACATAAGTCTGAGACCTTTGAAAAGTTCAAGGAATTTCAGAATGAGGTAGAGAATCAACGTGACCGAAAGATAAAATTCTTACGATCAGATCGTGGAGGAGAATATCTGAGTCACGAATTTGGCACACACTTAAGAAAATATGGAATCGTTTCACAACTCACGCCGCCTGGAACACCTCAGCGTAACGATGTGTCCGAACGTCGTAATCGCACTCTATTGGATATGGTGCGATCTATGATGTCCCTTACCGATTTACCGCTATAATTTTGGGGATACGCTCTAGAGACAGCTACATTCACTTTAAATAGGGCACCGTCTAAATCCATTGAGACGACACCGTATGAATTATGGTTTGGGAAGAAACCTAAGCTGTCGTTTCTAAAAGTTTGGGGATGCGATGCTTATGTCAAGAAACTTCAACCTGAAAAGCTCGAACCCAAGTCGGAAAAATGCGTCTTCATAGGATACCCTAAGGAAACCATTGGGTATACCTTCTACCTTAGATCCGAAGGCAAGATCTTTGTTGCCAAGAACGGATCCTTTCTAGAAAAGGAGTTTCTCTATAAAGGAGTAAGTGGGAGGAAAGTAGAACTCGATGAAGTACTACCTCTTGAACCGGAAAGTAGTGCAGCTCAGGAAAATGTTCCTGTGGTGCCTACACCGACTGGAGAGGAAATTAATGATGATGATCAAGGTACTTCGGATCAAGTTGCTACTGAACTTCGTAGGTCCACTAGGACACGTTCCGCACCAGAGTGGTACGGCACCCCTGTCCTGGAAATCATGTTGTTAGACAACGGTGAACCTTCGAACTATGAAGAAGCGATGGCGGGCCCGGATTCCAACAAATGGCTCGAAGCCATGAAATCCGAGATAGGATCCATGTATGAAAACAAAGTATGGACTTTGACAGACTTGCCCGATGATCGGCGAGCGATAGAAAACAAATGGATCTTTAAGAAGAAGACGGACGCGGATGGTAATGTTACCATCTATAAAGCTCGACTTGTCGCTAAGGGTTATCGACAAGTTCAAGGGATTGACTACGATGAGACTTACTCTCCCGTAGCGAAGCTTAAGTCCGTCCGAATCATGTTAGCAATTGCCGCATACTATGATTATGAGATATGGCAGATGGATGTCAAAACAGCGTTCCTTAACAGTTATCTTAAGGAAGAGCTGTATATGATGCAGCCAGAAGGTTTTGTCGATCCTAAGAATGCTAACAAAGTATGCAAGCTCCAGCGATCCATTTATGGGCTGGTGCAAGCATCTCGGAGTTGGAACATTCGCTTTGATGAGATGATCAAAGCGTTTGGGTTTATGCAGACTTATGGAGAAGCCTGCGTTTACAAGAAAGTGAGTGGGAGCTCTGTAGCATTTCTCATATTATATGTAGATGACATACTTTTGATGGGAAATGATATAGAACTCTTGGACAGCATTAAGGCCTACTTGAATAAAAGTTTTTCAATGAAGGACCTTGGAGAAGCTGCTTATATATATTAGGGATCAAGATCTATAGAGATAGATCGAGACGCCTCATAGGTCTGTCACAAAGCACATACCTTGATAAGATTTTGAAGAAGTTCAAAATGGATCAGTCCAAGAAAGGGTTCTTGCCTATACTGCAAGGTGTGAAATTGAGCTCAGCTCAATGCCCGACCACGGCAAAAGATAAAGAAGAGATGAGTGTCATCCCCTATGCCTCAGCCATAGGATCTATTATGTATGCCATGCTGTGTACCAGACCTGATGTAAACCCTGCCGTAAGTTTGGTAGGAAGATACCAAAGTAATCCCGGCAAGGAACACTGGACAGCAGTCAAGAATATCCTGAAGTACCAGAATAGGACAAAGGACATGTTTCTCGTTTATGGAGGTGTCGAAGAGCTCGTCGTAAAGGGTTACGTCGACGCTAGCTTCGACACAGATCTGGATGACTTTAAGTCACAAACCGGATACGTGTATATGTGGAATGGTGGAGCAGTAAGCTGGTGCAGCTGCAAGCAGAGCGTCGTGGCGGGATCTTCATGTGAAGCGGAATACATGGCAGCTTCGGAGGCAGCGCATGAAGCAATTTGGGTGAAGGAGTTCATCACCGACCTAGGAGTCATACCCAATGCGTCGGGGCCGATTAAACTCTTCTGTGACAACACTGGGGCTATTGCACTTGCCAAGGAGCCCAGGTTTCACAAGAAGACCAGGCACATCAAGCGTCGCTTCAACTCCATCCGTGAAAATGTTCAAGATGGAGACATAGAAATTTGTAAAGTGCACACGGATCTGAATGTCGCAGACCCGTTGACTAAACCTCTCTCGCAAGCAAAACATGATCAACACCAGAACTCTATGGGTGTTCGATTCATCACAATGTAACTAGATTATTGACTCTAGTGCAAGTGGGAGACTGTTGGAAATATGCCCTAGAGGCAATAATAAAAGCATTATTATTATATTTCCTTGTTCATGATAATTGTCTTCTATTCATGCTATAATTGTATTATCCGAAAATCGTGATACATGTGTGAATACATAGACTACAATACGTCCCTAGTAAGCCTCTAGTTGACTAGCTCGTTGGTCAACAGATAGTCATGGTTTCCTGACTATCGACATCAGATGTCATTGACAACGGGATCACGTCATTAGGAGAATGACGTGATGGACAAGACCCAATCCTAAGCATGGCACAAGATCGTGTAGTTCGTTTTGCTAGAGCTTTTCCAATGTCAAGTATCTCTTCCTTAGACCATGAGATCGTGTAACTCCCGGATACCGTAGGAGTGCTTTGGGTGTACCAAACGTCACAACGTAACTGGGTGACTATAAAGGTGCACTACAGGTATCTCCGAAAGTGTCTGTTGGGTTGACACGGATCGAGACTGGGATTTGTCACTCCGTGTTACGGAGAGGTATCACTGGGCCCACTCGGTAGTGCATCATCATAATGAGCTCAAAGTGACCAAGTGTCTGGTCACGGGATCATGCATTACGGTACGAGTAAAGTGACTTGCCGGTAACGAGACTGAACGAGGTATTGGGATACCGACGATCGAGTCTCGGGCAAGTAACATACCGTCTGACAAAGGGAATAGAATACGGGGTTGCTTGAACCCTTGACATCGTGGTTCATCCGATGACAACATCGAGGAGCATGTGGGAGCCAACATGGGTATCCAGATCCCGCTGTTGGTTATTGACCTGAGAGCGTCTCGGTCATGTCTGCATGTCTCCCGAACCCGTAGGGTCTACACACTTAAGGTTCGGTGACGCTAGGGTTATTAGGAAGACTTGTATGTGATTACCGAATGTTGTTCGGAGTCCCGGATGAGATCCCGGACGTCACGAGGAGTTCCGGCATAGTCCGGAGGTAAAAATTTATATATGGAAAGTTGTTAAACGGACACCGGAAAGTTTCGGGGGCATACCGGTATTGTACCGGGGCCACCGGAAGGGTTCCGGGGGTCCACCGGGAGGGGCCACCCCTCCCGGGGGGCCACTTGGGCTGCGTGGGAGAGGGAGCCAGCCCCTAGTGGGCTGGGCGCGCCGCCCCACCTAGGCCCATGCGACTAGGGCTTGGGAGGGGGAAACCCTAAAGGGGGCGCCCCCCTAGCTTGGGGGCAAGCCACCCCTCTTTCCCCTCTCCCTTTGGCCGCCGCCCCCTCTAGGGTTTTCCCCTAGAGGGCCGGCCCCTCTTGCCCTCTTCCCCTTATATATAGAGGGGTGAGGGGAGGGCTGCAATACACAATCCAAGGCGCAGCCCCTCCCCTCCCCAACACCACTCCTCCGTACGTGCTTGGCGAAGCCCTGTCGGAGAACTTCTGCACCAACTGCACCACACCGTTGTGCTGCCATTGGAGCTGCCTTCCTCAACCTCTCCTTCCTCCTTGCTGGATCAAGACGGAGGAGACGTCGATCGTCCCGTATGTGTGTTGAACGTGGAGGTGCTGTCCGTTCAGCACTTGGTCGTCGGTGATCCGAATCACGGCGAGTACGACTCCCTCATCACCATCCCCGTGAACGCTTCCGCACTTGATCTACAAGTGGTATGTAGATGCAAACTCTCTCCGTTGACTCGTTGCTTAGATGAACTCATAGATGGATCTTGGTGAAACCGTAGGAAAAATTTTAATTTTCTGCAACGTTCCCCAACAGTGGTATCAGAGCCAGGTTTATGCGTAGTTCTCTATTGCACGAGTAGAACACAATTTTGTTGTGGGCGTGGATCTTGTCAACTTGCTTGCCGCTACTAGTCTTATCTTGCTTCAGCGGTATTGTGGGATGAAGCGGCCCGGCCCAACCTTACACGTACGCTTACGTGAGACCGGTTCCACCGACAGACATGCACTAGTTGCATAAGGTGGCTCGCAGGTGTCTATCTCTCCCACTTTAGTTGGAGCGGATTCGATGAAAAGGGTCCTTATGAAGGGTAAATAGAAGTTGAAAAAATCACGTTGTGGTTATTAGTAGGTAAGAAAACGTTCTTGCTAGAACCCAATTGCAGCCACGTAAAAGATGCAACAACAATTAGAGGACGTCTAACTTGTTTTTGAAGCAATTGTCATGTGATGTGATATGGCCAAAGTTGTGATGAATGATGAATGATATATGTGATGTATGAGATCATGTTCTTGTAATAGGAATCACGACTTGCATGTCGATGAGTATGACAACCGGCAGGAGCCATAGGAGTTGTCTTTATTTTTGTATGACCTGCGTGTCATTGAAGAACGCCATGTAAATTACTTTACTTTATTGCTAAACGCGTTAGCCATAGAAGTAGAAGTAGTCGTTGGCGTGACAACTTCATGAAGACACGATGATGGAGATCATGGTGTCATGCCGGTGACAGGATGATCATGGAGCCCCGAAGATGGAGATCAAAGGAGCTATATGATATTGGCCATATCATGTCACTACTATATAATTGCATGTGATGTTTATTATGTTTATGCATCTCGTTTACTTAGAACGACGGTAGTAAATAAGATGATCCCTTACAACAATTTCAAGAAGTGTTCTCCCCTAACTGTGCACCGTTGCTAAAGTTCGTCGCTTCTAAGCACCACGTGATGATCGGGTGTGATGGATTCTTACGTTCACATACAACGGGTGTAAGACAGATTTACACACGCGAAACACTTAGGGTTAACTTGACGAGCCTAGCATGTACAGACATGGCCTCGGAACACGGAGACCGAAAGGTTCGAACACGAGTCGTATGGAAGATACGATCAACATGAGAATGTTCACCGACGATGACTAGTCCGTCTCACGTGATGATCGGACACGGCCTAGTCGACTCGGATCGTGTAACACTTAGATGACTAGAGGGATGTCTAATCTAAGTGGGAGTTCATTAAAATTTGATTAGATGAACTTTATTATCATGGACAATAGTCTAAAATCTTTGCAATATGTCTTGTAGATCAAATGGCCAACACTCATGTCACCATGAACTTCAACGCGTTCCTAGAGAAAACCAAGCTGAAAGATGATGGCAGCAACTATTCGGACTGGGTCCGGAACCTGAGGATCATCCTCATAGCTGCCAAGAAACAATATGTCCTAGAAGCACTGCTAGGTGAAGCACCCATCCCAGAGAACCAAGACGTTATGAACGCTTGCCAGTCTCGTGCTGATGATTACTCCCTCGTTCAGTGCGGCATGCTTTACAGCTTAGAACCGGGGCTCCAAAAGCGTTTTGAGCAACACGGAGCATATGAGATGTTCGAGGAGCTGAAACTGGTTTTTCAGGCTCATGCCCGGGTCGAGAGATATGAAGTCTCCGACAAGTTCTATAGTTGTAAGATGGAGGAAAACAGTTCTGTCAGTGAGCACATACTCAAAATGTCTGGGTTGCACAACCGCCTGTCCCAGCTGGACATAAACCTCCCGGACGAGGCGGTCATTGACAGAATCCTTCAGTCGCTCCCACCAAGCTACAAGAGCTTTGTGATGAACTACAATATGCAGGGGATGGAGAAGACCATTCCCGAAGTATTCTCAATGCTGAAGTCAGCAGAGGTTGAAATCAAGAAAGAACATCAAGTGTTGATGGTCAATAAAACCACTAAGTTCAAGAAGGGCAAGGGCAAGAAGAACTTCAAGAAGGACGGCAAGGAGGTTGCCGCGCCCGGTAAGCAAGTTGCCGGGAAGAAGTCAAAGAATGGACCCAAGCCTGAGACAGAGTGCTTTTATTGCAAAGGGAAGGGCCACTGGAAGCGGAACTGCCCCAAATACTTAGCGGACAAGAAGGCCGGCAACACTAAAGGTATATTTGATATACATGTAATTGATGTGTACCTTACCAGTACTCGTAGTAACTCCTGGGTATTTGATACCGGTGCCGTTGCTCATATTTGTAACTCACAACAGGAGCTGCGGAATAAACGGAGACTGGCGAAGGACGAGGTGACGATGCGCGTCGGGAATGGTTCCAAGGTCGATGTGATCGCCGTCGGCACGCTACCTCTACATTTACCTACGGGATTAGTTATAAACCTTAATAATTGCTATTTGGTGCCAAGTTTGAGCATGAACATTGTATCTGGATCTCGTTTAATACGAGATGGCTACTCATTTAAATCCGAGAATAATGGTTGTTCTATTTATATGAGAGAAATGTTTTATGGTCATGCTCCGATAGTCAATGGTTTATTCTTAATGAATCTCGAACGTAATGTTACACATGTTCATAGTGTGAATACCAAAAGATGTAAAGTTGATAACGATAGTCCCACATACTTGTGGCACTGCCGCCTTGGTCACATTGGTGTCAAGCGCATGAAGAAGCTCCATGCTGATGGACTTTTGGAGTCTCTAGATTATGAATCATTTGACACATGCGAACCATGCCTCATGGGCAAGATGACCAAGACTCCGTTCTCCGGAACAATGGAGCGAGCAACCAACTTGTTGGAAATCATACATACCGATGTGTGCGGTCCAATGAGTGTTGAGGCTCGCGGAGGATATCGTTATGTTCTCACTCTCACAGATGACTTGAGTAGATATGGGTATGTCTACTTGATGAAACACAAGTCTGAGACCTTTGAAAAGTTCAAGGAATTTCAGAATGAGGTAGAGAATCAACGTGACCGAAAGATAAAATTCTTACGATCAGATCGTGGAGGAGAATATCTAAGTCACGAATTTGGCACACACTTAAGAAAATGTGGAATTGTTTCACAACTCACGCCGCCTGGAACACCTCAGCGTAACGGTGTGTCCGAACGTCGTAATCGCACTCTATTGGATATGGTGCGATCTATGATGTCTCTTACCGATTTACCGCTATCATTTTGGGGATACGCTCTAGAGACAGCTACATTCACTTTAAATAGGGCACCGTCTAAATCCGTTGAGACGACACCGTATGAATTATGGTTTGGGAAGAAACCTAAGCTGTCGTTTCTAAAAGTTTGGGGATGCGATGCTTATGTCAAGAAACTTCAACCTGAAAAGCTCGAACCCAAGTCGGAAAAATGCGTCTTCATAGGATACCCTAAGGAAACCATTGGGTATACCTTCTACCTTAGATCCGAAGGCAAGATCTTTGTTGCCAAGAACGGATCCTTTCTGGAAAAGAGTTTCTCTCGAAAGGAGTAAGTGGGAGGAAAGTAGAACTCGATGAAGTACTACCTCTTGAACCGGAAAGTAGTGCAGCTCAGGAAAATGTTCCTGTGGTGCCTACACCGACTGGAGAGGAAATTAATGATGATGATCAAGGTACTTCGGATCAAGTTGCTACTGAACTTCGTAGGTCCACTAGGACACGTTCCGCACCAGAGTGGTACGGCAACCCTGTCCTGGAAATCATGTTGTTAGACAACGGTGAACCTTCGAACTATGAAGAAGCGATGGCGGGCCCGGATTCCAACAAATGGCTCGAAGCCATGAAATCCGAGATAGGATCCATGTATGAAAACAAAGTATGGACTTTGACAGACTTGCCCGATGATCGGCGAGCGATAGAAAACAAATGGATCTTTAAGAAGAAGACGGACGCGGATGGTAATGTTACCATCTATAAAGCTCGACTTGTCGCTAAGGGTTATCGACAAGTTCAAGGGATTGACTACGATGAGACTTTCTCTCCCGTAGCGAAGCTTAAGTCCGTCCGAATCATGTTAGCAATTGCCGCATACTATGATTATGAGATATGGCAGATGGACGTCAAAACAGCGTTCCTTAACGGTTATCTTAAGGAAGAGCTGTATATGATGCAGCCGGAAGGTTTTGTCGATCCTAAGAATGCTAACAAAGTATGCAAGCTCCAGCGATCCATTTATGGGCTGGTGCAAGCATCTCGGAGTTGGAACATTCGCTTTGATGAGATGATCAAAGCGTTTGGGTTTATGCAGACTTATGGAGAAGCCTGCGTTTACAAGAAAGTGAGTGGGAGCTCTGTAGCATTTCTCATATTATATGTAGATGACATACTTTTGATGGGAAATGATATAGAACTCTTGGACAGCATTAAGGCCTACTTGAATAAAAGTTTTTCAATGAAGGACCTTGGAGAAGCTGCTTATATATTAGGCATCAAGATCTATAGAGATAGATCGAGACGCCTCATAGGTCTTTCACAAAGCACATACCTTGATAAGATTTTGAAGAAGTTCAAAATGGATCAGTCCAAGAAAGGGTTCTTGCCTATACTGCAAGGTGTGAAATTGAGCTCAGCTCAATGCCCGACCACGGCAAAAGATAAAGAAGAGATGAGTGTCATCCCCTATGCCTCAGCCATAGGATCTATTATGTATGCCATGCTGTGTACCAGACCTGATGTAAACCTTGCCGTAAGTTTGGTAGGAAGATACCAAAGTAATCCCGGCAAGGAACACTGGACAGCGGTCAAGAATATCCTGAAGTACCTGAAAAGGACAAAGGACATGTTTCTCGTTTATGGAGGTGACGAAGAGCTCGTCGTAAAGGGTTACGTCGACGCTAGCTTCGACACAGATCTGGATGACTCTAAGTCACAAACCGGATACGTGTATATGTTGAATGGTGGAGCAGTAAGCTGGTGCAGCTGCAAGCAGAGCGTCGTGGCGGGATCTTCATGTGAAGCGGAATACATGGCAGCCTCGGAGGCAGTGCATGAAGCAATTTGGGTGAAGGAGTTCATCACCGACCTAGGAGTCATACCCAATGCGTCGGGGCCGATCAAACTCTTCTGTGACAACACTGGGGCTATTGCACTTGCCAAGGAGCCCAGGTTTCACAAGAAGACCAGGCACATCAAGCGTCGCTTCAACTCCATCCGTGAAAATGTTCAAGATGGAGACATAGAAATTTGTAAAGTGCACACGGATCTGAATGTCGCAGATCCGTTGACTAAACCTCTCTCGCGAGCAAAACATGATCAACACCAGAACTCTATGGGTGTTCGATTCATCACAATGTAACTAGATTATTGACTCTAGTGCAAGTGGGAGACTGTTGGAAATATGCCCTAGAGGCAATAATAAAAGCATTATTATTATATTTCCTTGTTCATGATAATTGTCTTTTATTCATGCTATAATTGTATTATCCGGAAATCGTAATACATGTGTGAATACATAGACTACAATACGTCCCTAGTAAGCCTCTAGTTGACTAGCTCGTTGGTCAACAGATAGTCATGGTTTCCTGACTATGGACATCAGATGTCATTGACAACGGGATCACGTGATTAGGAGAATGACGTGATGGACAAGACCCAATCCTAAGCATGGCACAAGATCGTGTAGTTCGTTTTGCTAGAGCTTTTCCAATGTCAAGTATCTCTTCCTTAGACCATGAGATCGTGTAACTCCCGGATACCGTAGGAGTGCTTTGGGTGTACCAAACGTCACAACGTAACTGGGTGACTATAAAGGTGCACTACAGGTATCTCCGAAAGTGTCTGTTGGGTTGACACGGATCGAGACTGGGATTTGTCACTCCGTGTTACGGAGAGGTATCACTGGGCCCACTCGGTAGTGCATCATCATAATGAGCTCAAAGTGACCAAGTGTCTGGTCACGGGATCATGCATTACGGTACGAGTAAAGTGACTTGCCGGTAACGAGACTGAACGAGGTATTGGGATACCGACGATCGAGTCTCGGGCAAGTAACATACCGTCTGACAAAGGGAATAGAATACGGGGTTGCTTGAACCCTTGACATCGTGGTTCATCCGATGACAACATCGAGGAGCATGTGGGAGCCAACATGGGTATCCAGATCCCGCTGTTGGTTATTGACCTGAGAGCGTCTCGGTCATGTCTGCATGTCTCCCGAACCCGTAGGGTCTACACACTTAAGGTTCGGTGACGCTAGGGTTATTAGGAAGACTTGTATGTGATTACCGAATGTTGTTCGGAGTCCCGGATGAGATCCCGGACGTCACGAGGAGTTCCGGAATGGTCCGGAGGTAAAGATTTATATATGGAAAGTTGTTAAACGGACACCGGAAAGTTTCGGGGGCATACCGGTATTGTACCGGGGCCACCGGAAGGGTTCCGGGGGTCCACCGGGAGGGGCCACCCCTCCCGGGGGGCCACTTGGGCTGCGTGGGAGAGGGAGCCAGCCCCTAGTGGGCTGGGCGCGCCGCCCCACCTAGGCCCATGCGACTAGGGCTTGGGAGGGGGAAACCCTAAAGGGGGCGCCCCCCTAGCTTGGGGGCAAGCCACCCCCTCTTTCCCCTCTCCCTTTGGCCGCCGCCCCCTCTAGGGTTTTCCCCTAGAGGGCCGGCCCCTCTTGCCCTCTTCCCCCTATATATAGAGGGGTGAGGGGAGGGCTGCAATACACAATCCAAGGCGCAGCCCCTCCCCTCCCCAACACCACTCCTCCGTACGTGGTTGGCGAAGCCCTGTCGGAGAACTTCTGCACCAACTGCACCACACCGTTGTGCTGCCATTGGAGCTGCCTTCCTCAACCTCTCCTTCCTCCTTGCTGGATCAAGACGGAGGAGACGTCGATCGTCCCGTATGTGTGTTGAACGTGGAGGTGCTGTCCGTTCAGCACTTGGTCGTCGGTGATCCGAATCACGGCGAGTACGACTCCCTCATCACCATCCCCGTGAACGCTTCCGCACTCGATCTACAAGTGGTATGTAGATGCAAACTCTCTCCGTTGACTCGTTGCTTAGATGAACTCATAGATGGATCTTGGTGAAACCGTAGGAAAAATTTTAATTTTCTGCAACGTTCCCCAACAGTGGTATCAGAGCCAGGTTTATGCGTAGTTCTCTATTGCACGAGTAGAACACAATTTTGTTGTGGGCGTGGATCTTGTCAACTTGCTTGCCGCTACTAGTCTTATCTTGCTTCAGCGGTATTGTGGGATGAAGCGGCCCGGACCAACCTTACACGTATGCTTACGTGAGACCGGTTCCACCGACAGACATGCACTAGTTGCATAAGGTGGCTGGCGGGTGTCTGTCTCTCCCACTTTAGTTGGAGCGGATTCGATGAAAAGGGTCCTTATGAAGGGTAAATAGAAGTTGAAAAAATCACGTTGTGGTTATTCGTAGGTAAGAAAACGTTCTTGCTAGAACCCAATTGCAGCCACGTAAAAGATGCAACAACAATTAGAGGATGTCTAACTTGTTTTTGAAGCAATTGTCATGTGATGTGATATGGCCAAAGTTGTGATGAATGATGAATGATATATGTGATGTATGAGATCATGTTCTTGTAATAGGAATCACGACTTGCATGTCGATGAGTATGACAACCGGCAGGAGCCATAGGAGTTGTCTTTATTTTTGTATGACCTGCGTGTCATTGAAGAACGCCATGTAAATTACTTTACTTTATTGCTAAGCGCGTTAGCCATAGAAGTAGAAGTAGTCGTTGGCGTGACAACTTCATGAAGACACGATGATGGAGATCATGGTGTCATGCCGGTGACAGGATGATCATGGAGCACCGAAGATGGAGATCAAAGGAGCTATATGATATTGGCCATATCATGTCACTACTATATAATTGCATGTGATGTTTATTATGTTTATGCATCTCGTTTACTTAGAACAACGGTAGTAAATAAGATGATCCCTTACAACAATTTCAAGAAGTGTTCTCCCCTAACTGTGCACCGTTGCTAAAGTTCGTCGCTTCTAAGCACCACGTGATGATCGGGTGTGATGGATTCTTACGTTCACATACAACGGGTGTAAGACAGATTTACACACGCGAAACACTTAGGGTTAACTTGACGAGCCTAGCATGTACAGACATGGCCTCGGAACACGGAGACCGCAAGGTTGAACACGAGTCGTATGGAAGATACGATCAACATGAAAATGTTCACGGACGATGACTAGTCCGTCTCACGTGATGATCGGACACGGCCTAGTCGACTCGGATCGTGTAACACTTAAATGACTAAAGGGATGTCTAATCTAAGTGGGAGTTCATTAAATAATTTGATTAGATGAACTTTATTATCATGAACAATAGTATAAAATCTTTGCAATATGTCTTGTAGATCAAATGGCCAACACTCATGTCACCATGAACTTCAACGCGTTCCTAGAGAAAACCAAGCTGAAAGATGATGGCAGCAACTATTCGGACTGGGTCCGGAACCTGAGGATCATCCTCATAGCTGCCAAGAAACAATATGTCCTAGAAGCACCGCTAGGTGAAGCACCCATTCCAGAGAACCAAGACGTTATGAACGCTTGGCAGTCTCGTGCTGATGATTACTCCCTCGTTCAGTGCGGCATGCTTTACAGCTTAGAACCGGGGCTCCAAAAGCGTTTTGAGCAACACGGAGCATATGAGATGTTCAAGGAGCTGAAACTGGTTTTTCAGGCTCATGCCCGGGTCGAGAGATATGAGGTCTCCGACAAGTTCTATAGTTGTAAGATGGAGGAAAACAGTTCTGTCAGTGAGCACATACTCAAAATGTCTGGGTTGCACAACCGCCTGTCCCAGCTGGACATAAACCTCCCGGATGAGGCGGTCATTGACAGAATCCTTCAGTCGCTCCCACCAAGCTACAAGAGCTTTGTGATGAACTACAATATGCAGGGGATGGAGAAGACCATTCCTGAAGTATTCTCAATGCTGAAGTCAGCAGAGGTTGAAATCAAGAAAGAACATCAAGTGTTGATGGTCAATAAAACCACTAAGTTCAAGAAGGGCAAGGGCAAGAAGAACTTCAAGAAGGACGGCAAGGAAGTTGCCGCGCCCGGTAAGCAAGTTGCCGGGAAGAAGTCAAAGAATGGACCCAAGCCTGAGACAGAGTGCTTTTATTGCAAAGGGAAGGGCCACTGGAAGCGGAACTGCCCCAAATACTTAGCGGACAAGAAGGCCGGCAACACTAAAGGTATATTTGATATACATGTAATTGATGTGTACCTTACCAGTACTCGTAGTAACTCCTGGGTATTTGATACCGGTGCCGTTGCTCATATTTGTAACTCACAACAGGAGCTCCGGAATAAACAGAGACTAGCGAAGGACGAGGTGACGATGCGCGTCGGGAATGGTTCCAAGGTCGATGTGATCGCCGTCGGCACGCTACCTCTACATTTACCTACGGGATTAGTTATAAACCTTAATAATTGCTATTTGGTGCCAAGTTTGAGCATGAACATTGTATCTGGATCTCGTTTAATACGAGATGGCTACTCATTTAAATCCGAGAATAATGGTTCTTCTATTTATATGAGAGAAATGTTTTATGGTCATGCTCCGATAGTCAATGGTTTATTCTTAATGAATCTCGAACGTAATGTTACACATGTTCATAGTGTGAATACCAAAAGATGTAAAGTTGATAACGTTAGTCCCACATACTTGTGGCACTGCCGCCTTGGTCACATTGGTGTCAAGCGCATGAAGAAGCTCCATGCTGATGGACTTTTGGAGTCTCTAGATTATGAATCATTTGACACATGCGAACCATGCCTCATGGGCAAGATGACCAAGACTCCGTTCTCCGGAACAATGGAGCGAGCAACCAACTTGTTGGAAATCATACATACTGATGTGTGCGGTCCAATGAGTGTTGAGGCTCGCGGAGGATATCGTTATGTTCTCACTCTCACAGATGACTTGAGTAGATATGGGTATGTCTACTTGATGAAACACAAGTCTGAGACCTTTGAAAAGTTCAAGGAATTTCAGAATGAGGTAGAGAATCAACGTGACCGAAAGATAAAATTCTTACGATCAGATCGTGGAGGAGAATATCTGAGTCACGAATTTGGCACACACTTAAGAAAATATGGAATCGTTTCACAACTCACGCCGCCTGGAACACCTCAGCGTAACGGTGTGTCCGAACGTCGTAATCGCACTCTATTGGATATGGTGCGATCTATGATGTCTCTTACCGATTTACCGCTATCATTTTGGGGATACGCTCTAGAGACAGCTACATTCACTTTAAATAGGGCACCGTCTAAATCCATTGAGACGACACCGTATGAATTATGGTTTGGGAAGAAACCTAAGCTGTCGTTTCTAAAAGTTTGGGGATGCGATGCTTATGTCAAGAAACTTCAACCTGAAAAGCTCGAACCCAAGTCGGAAAAATGCGTCTTCATAGGATACCCTAAGGAAACCATTGGGTATACCTTCTACCTTAGATCCGAAGGCAAGATCTTTGTTGCCAAGAACGGATCCTTTCTAGAAAAGGAGTTTCTCTATAAAGGAGTAAGTGGGAGGAAAGTAGAACTCGATGAAGTACTACCTCTTGAACCGGAAAGTAGTGCAGCTCAGGAAAATGTTCCTGTGGTGCCTACACCGACTGGAGAGGAAATTAATGATGATGATCAAGGTACTTCGGATTAAGTTGCTACTGAACTTCGTAGGTCCACTAGGACACGTTCCGCACCAGAGTGGTACGGCAACCCTGTCCTGGAAATCATGTTGTTAGACAACGGTGAACCTTCGAACTATGAAGAAGCGATGGCGGGCCCGGATTCCAACAAATGGCTCGAAGCCATGAAATCTGAGATAGGATCCATGTATGAAAACAAAGTATGGACTTTGACAGACTTGCCCGATGATCGGCGAGCGATAGAAAACAAATGGATCTTTAAGAAGAAGACGGACGCGGATGGTAATGTTACCATCTATAAAGATCGACTTGTCGCTAAGGGTTATCGACAAGTTCAAGGGATTGACTACGATGAGACTTACTCTCCCGTAGCGAAGCTTAAGTCCGTCCGAATCATGTTAGCAATTGCCGCTTACTATGATTATGAGATATGGCAGATGGATGTCAAAACAGCGTTCCTTAACAGTTATCTTAAGGAAGAGCTGTATATGATGCAGCCAGAAGGTTTTGTCGATCCTAAGAATGCTAACAAAGTATGCAAGCTCCAGCGATCCATTTATGGGCTGGTGCAAGCATCTCGGAGTTGGAACATTCGCTTTGATGAGATGATCAAAGCGTTTGGGTTTATGCAGACTTATGGAGAAGCCTGCGTTTACAAGAAAGTGAGTGGGAGCTCTATAGCATTTCTCATATTATATGTAGATGACATACTTTTGATGGGAAATGATATAGAACTCTTGGACAGCATTAAGGCCTACTTGAATAAAAGTTTTTCAATGAAGGACCTTGGAGAAGCTGCTTATATATTAGGCATCAAGATCTATAGAGATAGATCGAGACGCCTCATAGGTCTGTCACAAAGCACATACCTTGATAAGATTTTGAAGAAGTTCAAAATGGATCAGTCCAAGAAAGGGTTCTTGCCTATACTGCAAGGTGTGAAATTGAGCTCAGCTCAATGCCCGACCACGGCAAAAGATAAAGAAGAGATGAGTGTCATCCCCTATGCCTCAGCCATAGGATCTATTATGTATGCCATGCTGTGTACCAGACCTGATGTAAACCTTGCCGTAAGTTTGGTAGGAAGATACCAAAGTAATCCCGGCAAGGAACACTGGACAACGGTCAAGAATATCCTGAAGTACCAGAATAGGACAAAGGACATGTTTCTCGTTTATGGAGGTGTCGAAGAGCTCGTCGTAAAGGGTTACGTCGACGCTAGCTTCGACACAGATCTGGATGACTCTAAGTCACAAACCGGATACGTGTATATGTGGAATGGTGGAGCAGTAAGCTGGTGCAGCTGCAAGCAGAGCGTCGTGGCGGGATCTTCATGTGAAGCGGAATACATGGCAGCCTCGGAGGCAGCACATGAAGCAATTTGGGTGAAGGAGTTCATTACCGACCTAGGAGTCATACCCAATGCGTCGGGGCCGATCAAACTCTTCTGTGACAACACTGGGGCTATTGCACTTGCCAAGGAGCCCAGGTTTCACAAGAAGACCAGGCACATCAAGCGTCGCTTCAACTCCATCCGTGAAAATGTTCAAGATGGAGACATAGAAATTTGTAAAGTGCACACGGATCTGAATGTCGCAGATCCGTTGACTAAACCTCTCTCGCAAGAAAAACATGATCAACACCAGAACTCTATGGGTGTTCGATTCATCACAATGTAACTAGATTATTGACTCTAGTGCAAGTGGGAGACTGTTGGAAATATGCCCTAGAGGCAATAATAAAAGCTTTATTATTATATTTCCTTGTTCATGATAATTGTCTTCTATTCATGCTATAATTGTATTATCCGAAAATCGTGATACATGTGTGAATACATAGACTACAATATGTCCCTCGTAAGCCTCTAGTTCACTAGCTCGTTGGTCAACAGATAGTCATGGTTTCCTGACTATCGACATCAGATGTCATTGACAACGGGATCACGTCATTAGGAGAATGACCTGATGGACAAGACCCAATCCTAAGCATGGCACAAGATCGTATAGTTCGTTTTGCTAGAGCTTTTCCAATGTCAAGTATCTCTTCCTTAGACCATGAGATCGTGTAACTCCCGGATACCGTAGGAGTGCTTTGGGTGTACCAAATGTCACAACGTAACTGGGTGACTATAAAGGTGCACTACAGGTATCTCCGAAAGTGTCTGTTGGGTTGACACGGATCGAGACTGGGATTTGTCACTCCGTGTTACGGAGAGGTATCACTGGGCCCACTCGGTAGTGCATCATCATAATGAGCTCAAAGTGACCAAGTGTCTGGTCACGGGATCATGCATTATGGTACGAGTAAAGTGACTTGCCGGTGACGAGACTGAACGAGGTATTGGGATACCGACGATCGAGTCTCGGGCAAGTAACATACCGTCTGACAAAGGGAATAGAATACGGGGTTGCTTGAACCCTTGACATCGTGGTTCATCCGATGACAACATCGAGGAGCATGTGGGAGCCAACATGGGTATCCATATCCCGCTGTTGGTTATTGACCTAAGAGCGTCTCGGTCATGTCTGCATGTCTCCCGAACCCGTAGGGTCTACACACTTAAGGTTCGGTGACGCTAGGGTTATTAGGAAGACTTGTATGTGATTACCGAATGTTGTTCGGAGTCCCGTATGAGATCCTGGACGTCACGAGGAGTTCCAGAATAGTCCGGAGGTAAAGATTTATATATGGAAAGTTGTTAAACGGACACCGGAAAGTTTCGGGGGCATACCGGTATTGTACCGGGGCCACCGGAAGGGTTCCGGGGGTCCACCGGGAGGGGCCACGCCTCCCGGGGGGCCACTTGGGCTGCATGGGAGAGGGAGCCAGCCCCTAGTGGGCTGGGCGCGCCGCCCCACCTAGGCCCATACGACTAGGGCTTGGGAGGGGGAAACCCTAAAGGGGGCGCCCCCTTAGCTTGGGGGGCAAGCCACCCCTCTTTCCCCTCTCCCTTTGGCCGCCGCCCCCTCTAGTGTTTTCCCCTAGAGGGCCGGCCCCTCTTGCCCTCTTCCCCCTATATATAGAGGGGTGAGGGGAGGGCTGCAATACACAATCCAAGGCGCAGCCCCTCCCCTCCCCAACACCACTCCTCCGTACGTGCTTGGCGAAGCCCTGTCGGAGAACTTCTGCACCAACTGCACCACACCGTCATGCTGCCATTGGAGCTGCCTTCCTCAACCTCTCCTTCCTCCTTGCTGGATCAAGACGGAGGAGACGTCGATCGTCCCGTACGTGTGTTGAACGCGGAGGTGCTGTCCGTTCAGCACTTGGTCGTCGGTGATCCGAATCACGGCGAGTACGACTCCCTCATCACCATCCCCGTGAACGCTTCCGCACTCGATCTACAAGTGGTATGTAGATGCAAACTCTCTCCCGTGACTCGTTGCTTAGATGAACTCATAGATGGATCTTGGTCAAACCGTAGGAAAATTTTTAATTTTCTGCAACGTTCCCCAACATTATTCATCACATGTACTTCAATATCGCATGCAGATCGAAAATAATATCACCCAGGAGTATAGGGCTCAGGAGTCCGACATCCCAAATAATGCGCCTACCATGAAGCCAAAAAACCAAGTCTGCAACTGGAAACGCAAAGAAGTCGACGACAGCCGCATTGTCAGAAGATTTGATGGAGCTTCTAATGAAGCGGTGCATGGACTTCATACACACCGAGATGAGGCAAATCCCTGATATAGTTGCTGAGGTGTCACACCCAAACTTTATAGTTTAGAGTATGTTTGTTGTTTTAAACCATGCTACCATTACTAAGTTTATATTTCTATTGCAGAGGTTTTTGGAGAAGTTGAACAAAGCAGGTGTCATGTACAAGCCGGTTGCTGCCGTGCCATCCGCGGAGAATGATCCGGACGAAGTGGATTCGTTCGAGAATGGTCCATATGAAAAGAAGGAATTCATGTACAAGGAAGACATGGACAGTGATGGACAGCCGATCGTTGACATGACGCAGCCTGATATAGTGCTTCCCGACCATAAAACCGTACCTGAGGTACTATGTATTTATCTTTCTGTCTATAATTTTCTCGTTTAATTTTTTTCGTCCAGAAATGTTCATACGATTTAGTTTTCGAAACAGAAAACCCAACCGAAGGTGAATGGACACAAGGAAGCTTCACCTTTTAAGCGTAATGATGTATGTGGGGCTACACCGGAAAACCCTTGGGTGGTTGGTACTTCTACTGCCGCACCTTCATCGGACATAGACATTTGTCCATCTTCTGTCAGCAAGTTCATGGCTAAGGCGAATGGAAAAAAGGGTGCAACAATCGATAAGGATGATGAGGTTATGTCCGGTAAGAGGAAGCGGACCGTTCCCAGAAATTTGAATCCCCCTTCTCACTTCACAAGCCCGGCATGCGTACCAGCCGTGGTCAGAGAGCCTCTGGTACTAGTACTGCTACTAGAGGTATCGTAACTAACATTCTTCATTTTTTTATTTACTACCAATGCATATGATCACCATTGTTGACGTTCATATGCTTTCATGCAGCTCTATTTTCGAACAATAATGTGCCGGAGGTTGTGGTTGTGGCAGATGAGTTGACGCCGGAAATAATTGATACTGCTGTTTCATTTGTCGAGTTAGCTGCTAGCACTGAGAAGAACAAGAACAAAAAAATTACTACAGTGAAGGCCGTGGCATAACTCTGACTTCCGAAAGGATTCTACCGGTACTAGAGCATAGATGGCTGTCGGACGATGTAAGTACTACTTGCATGTCCTATTTTTAAAATGCTCAAAAATCTATGTCTCAACTCTCAACATGTACTGCGCTGATATTCTATGCAGGTTATTGATGCTTATATGGGACATTTGGAGCTGCGTGTTGGTCATGATCGTTACCTCTGTCCAGCGTGGAGGTCCAAATTCCTTGTAGATCGTGCTATCGCAAATGACGATCCATTGCCATCGAGCTGCAACATGGATAGTGCTCTGACCAAAGCTGGGGCAGTTAATAGAGTCACGAAAGAGTATACTGTGCGTGATAAGGTACGTAATGTTTGTGATTCATAACTACAAGATAGTTCATCAAGTATTTCTTTTCCTACGTAATGGTTTTTTGCACTGTAGACGTATATCGCGTTGAATATCGACAATAGCCACTGGATGACCGTGGTCATGCACATGATCAAGAAAGAATTCCAAGCTCTCGATTCGCTCTATCCTCTGGACCTGACTGAGAGGACTGTTAAAGCACTGGTAATGTAACCAACATTTGTACCATTGCTCTTACATATTGTTTATGAGTGTTCTTTAACACTATCCTCTTTATAGCGAATGGCTATAGCACACGATATGTGTCAGGCAAATCTTATTACACCAGGGAAATATCCGGACGTAAGTAAGTGGCCTATCAAGGAGTATGACATACCCCAGCAAGAGGATGGGTGAGTTAATAGGACATCATGCACAATCAAACAACAACACACATGTTTGTCTTGCCCACCGCTAATGTTTGCATATGAACCAGGAACTCTTGTGGCCTTTTTGTCACAGAATGTCTAGAACATTGGGACGGGGACAAAATCACCCGCAAATTTACACAGGTATGTTGTTATTTTCGTTTGTAGACTAGCTACTATGGTGGTGTAGCAACTTCGGTTCATGTAACCTTTATGTCATTTTTTGCAGGCCACCGTTGACGCAAGGAGAAGACGTTTCATCGCAGAGTTGATTATGTCACCTTCAAACTCGATGGAGTGTGTGAAGAACAAAATTCGCGAAATCGCAAGCAAAAGGCGCGCCTGAAGAATCCATGCGGCATGCAAGATTGAAGTTTTAGTGGTTTGGATTTAGTCCGGTCGAAGGTTTCGACGGCATGATTATCTTAGGGGTTCTATCATTTTATGTAATAAACAGGGCACATGCATGTGTATGTGTCTATCATTTTATGTAATAAACAGGGCAGATGCATGTGTATCGTTTTGGCTTCACTTATCAATTGTTCTTGCTTAATATTTTTCTCCTTCTCCTATTTTTTATAATTGTATTTTTCACGGCTTCACTTATCAACTGTTCTTGCTTAATATTTTTCTCCTTCTCCAATTTTTTATAATAGTCTATTTTTCTCTTCAACTGCTCTCGTAAGTTTCATATTAAAAATTTCACAATCTTAACTTTTTTTTAAAACTCTACCAAGCTTAGCATTCTGCCTTAGCTATCTGCATGTCATCATCTTGCATAATCTTCTAGTAATTCCCCCTCATCACATTATTATGAAAAGTAGTCATGGTAGATAAGTAAATACATCAAGCCAAAATGTAATATTACACTCATCAAAATTAGTCATGTCAGCTCATTGGCTCTATCTCGTGTTATCAGGCATCATGTTTTTCTAGTTAGTTTTACAAACCCGTCGGTTTTTTATTATATGTATAATTAACTTTTTCTGTACTCACCATAATGCCAGGCACGGCCCATCTAACCATGTGATGGGCCCCACAGGCGGGCTATCTTCCCGGCAGCGGTACACCAGCCCATTTTGCCAGGTTCACATTGATCTTTCCCCTTTTCTCATTTCCCTTTCCAAATCCCTAGCCCTCCCTCTCTATTTGCGCCTCCAAATCTCGACGGCGAAAGCATGACAGCGAGCTGGGCGTCGGGCGGCGGCGGCTGCGGCGAGAAGAGCGGTGGCGACCGCAAGTTAGGTCGAACCCTGGGTCCTGCAAGCAGGTGGGCCGGATTCAGTGGCACAGGAGGCAGCGGCGGCGGATCTAGTGGAACAGGGGACGGGGGTTTCGTGGGCGGCGGCGGGCCGGGAGAACCCACGGCTAGGGTTTCTTCAGTGCTACACTTTGGTGGCAAAAATGTAAGTTCTTTACCATTGGTCTTTACATCCCAGTATTATCGCCCATAATTCATCACCTATGGCCATGACAAGCTCCATCTATGTGGTCATCAGGAAACTCCTAGTGCCCGTGTCTGCATAGATGCAGACAATTTTGGCAGCGCACTCGGGGGATGTGTGTTTGAGGTTAGTGTACTGAGCATGATCTTCAAACTAGTACTGCTATTGCGGTCAAGCTGCAAAAAATTTCAGTGTTTAACGCTTGCAGCGACAAGTTCAGTTATAAAATGACTTGAATTGCTCATGATTTATTTAGGATGATATCACTTCTGAGTATGTTGAATGGGTTGATGGGGAGTGGGATAGCAAAGCAAAGTCAGTCATTAAGTATCTTGCCATGAAGAACAAGAAACTGGAGACTAAGATTACAGAATATGAAGCTGAAATTAAAAGGAATGAGAAAGAAAAGAGGGCAATGGTTAAGATGCACAAGGAGATATTGCTCTATAGGGATAGGATTTTAGGATTTGGAGGTCTTCTGTATCTTGGCCTGCTTGCCATTATGATTGCTGTCATAGTTAGAAAGTAGATTGTTCATAAAGTTATTGACATCATTGTAATTGAGATGATGAAATGATGCTGAATTATTTGCTATTCAGTTTATGGGCAAAGTGAAACTGAGATTGCAGCATAAATAACATGGGGCCATAATGACTGGTAGACAGTGCACTTTTGGCATGTTCTATATTTGGCAGACAATGCACTTTTGGCATGTCCTGTATTTGACAGACAATGCACTTTTGGCATGTTCTATACTTGGTATGTGATGCACATGGGGCATCACCTAGCAACACTACTGATTTATGTAGCAGACTAGTACATTGTCTTGTTGCAACATAGGAGCAACATGTAGCAGCTTCCATGCAACACTGAAGCAAAGCAACAATACATATTCAATATTCAGAAATTTAACTCAACTTGGCACTTAGGGTGAGCAGTAGATATTCAGTTCTTCAGCCACAAAGAACCCAATCAAACCGTACCGTTGCATTACTTATATGCTTACATATAAAAGCATACCTAACCAACATCAAACCCAAAATAATGTTAACTTATATGCTGAAACATATAACAGCATACCTAACTTAAGATAACCAGCAGCTTCATCCTCCTTCAGCAACTGTGCCCATCTTCACTTCTTCAGAAATTTGAGGCGGCGTGAGCGGCGCACCACACACGGAGAAGCCTTATTCTTGACCACCGCCAGCGCCACATGATCCTGAGCCACCTCCTCTTCTTCCACCTTCACTATGTCAGGGTGCAGGGGAAGGAGCTCGACGTCGATGGGCATTGTTTTGCCACCCTCGACGGCAACCGGCGCTACCATCTGCACGGCGTCCTCCTCGCCCTCCTCAGGGTCATCAGGGATGAGCAGTACCTCGTCCACGTCGTCCTCCACGATGTCAAAGCCCAACGGCAGGACTGGCTTCGGCACGTGGCGGACCTGGTAGTCCGGGCTCACGGGCGCAGGGATAGCGAGCTCCACGTCGATGCGCTCCGCCATCGACGCGACGCGTGCTGGATCTGGCCGCAACGTCATGGTGGTGGAGCGGTACATCCACCACCTTGCACGCTGAACAGGGGAGTCGCTCAGCGTGGCCTCTCGCATTGCCCAGACGAGGAGGAGAGCCGGCGGGACGCCACAGCCGTAGGGGAAGGCGCGCTTCTTCTCGGCGTCGGTGAGGACTTTGACGAGGCCACGCGCGTGGTTGACCAACATCTCCGTGCTGGGGAACCAGCCGCACACCTCCGCCAACTGGGCGCGCCACCCCTCGTCATCGCCGGCGAGCTTCATCATCGCTCTCTGCCAGCCGAGGCTTTTCTCAATGGAGGCGGCTGCAGCGGTCACCGGCGGGGGTTTTCTCGATCTACTGTAGGTGGGGATAAGGGGAGTTCGAACCGGCGCGCGAGGTAGGTGGGTGAATGTGTGGCGGGGAGTGGTAAGTTAGGTGATTTAATGGCAGTTACGACGTGGGGAGGGGAAATGTACAATATTCTTTCTAATTTATAGCTAATTTATTTAGGTCGGATTTTGTTGTTTATTTAGAGATGTAAAAATTTGACACTCCCACTAAACAAAGTGTCGATCAAGTTGCTACAACTAGATGATGCCCCGCGCGTTGCTGCGGGAACCGTGTTAAAACCAATCCATAAATTAGTGCTTAAAACCAATGAAATTAAATGTAAGAGTTTTACATGTTAAAAATGATAAAACTTAAAAGAAGTGTGTGTGGCAAAATGATGTATAAAAGAGAAAAAAAATCCCCACAAATAGAAGACATGATTGATGAAGTGGCGTTGTTTGAGTTGATAGGTTAATGCAAAAAATACATGCATGTGTTGGGAAAATAAGACATGCATGACCAATGAGGTGGCATAATTTACATTAATGCAAAAAGTAACTTATGAGCACATGCATGATTCCTTGATGCCACACAATTTTGATCGGAAGGCTGTAAATAATTGAGGTGATGTGGAAGCACGCATGTGTAGACAAATCTAGTAGTGGGGGCTAGCTATTTAGGTATAGAAGATATATATAGGATCCAAACACAATGTTAAACGTCGAACTAAAATTGATGCCATAATGTGAAAAGGATATACTGCCATGTTCACTCGATTTATCCGTAAAAAATTGAAGCAAGTGTTCTACACTTCTTCCTTCTCCACTGTTCTGCACATCATAGAAGACAAGATAAGTTAATGAATGATAATTTTTTCAATAATCCAGAATGCATACAAACACTTACTTCTGATTTAGTTTGCATTTCTTGCTATGTTTAGTGTGTCCTAGCAATTTGCAAGCGCCGCACTAGGTTTTCAAGTCATCAAAAGAGAGTGGTCTACCATTTTTCGAGACAGGGCGGTTCTCATCTACCTTTGTTGCACCTTTGCTGGACACTTTCATAGGATCTTTAACTGCGACCATGTTGCCTTCACCATCGTCTACATATTCAACTGCACACTTACTGAAGTCATTTATATTGGTGCTCAAATTTTCCTGTAGCATATCATACTCATGACTCTTAGCTATCACAGCCTTCAAACTATCCTGTAACTGATCCCACAAAGCTGGGTGTTTGCATGCCGCATGCATAGCTTCTGAAGCTAACACACTGACCTGGCTATATTTCATTCTTTCCTCTGCCCCAGTCCAACCATATCCCAACAGATCGCTTGTGCGCCTCGCGGGCAGTCCCAACCTTCCTTGTTTCGTGAACCGAACAAGAACTAAACACTTTGGTATTTCAGATATGTTCAAGTACTTCAGTACGTGGAATATGTGTTTGCAAGGTAGACCCTTTGGAATCATTCTTCTGCAGCTGCACCGTATAGGTTCTGCGGAATTTACTGCTGTATATTCCACCCAAAAACGGCTATTCCGGTTATTCTTCCAGGCCACGATGTACTGCTGTGATCCATCTCCTAGCTTAATTTCTACAATCTCCATGCCATCAATTTTTCTAAGATCATCTTGCAACATATAGAAGTTTGCTGGAGTGAAGACGTGAGAAGCAGCTATCTCAAGTTCCCTCGAGCTAGTAACTGGCACCGCTAAACTCTGTGAGGCCGTGCAGTCATCTCGCGCCTCGTTTTCACGGATACGTATAACGGCGTTCTCATAATGCAAAATCATATCCACCAAGGTCATTTCACCGTCTAGGTGGAGGTGAAGGCATGAGTTTAGGCTTTCACTCCGCTGATTGCTTTTCATGCCAAGCCAAAACCACTCTGTCAGATAAGCCGCGGTCCACAGTCTCCTCTTCTTATACATCCGTCTCAACCATGTTACTATTTTTTCTGACTGCCATCTTTTGGTAAACGCATGCCATCTCTCCTCAAACGTGGCCGTGGACGTGCTGTAGTACAGAAGGGTTCGGAACTCCTTCAAGGACTTGGGACTGAGGTGAATCTTCATATTTTTTTCTATATGCTACGTACATATACGGTGCCACACGTCTGGCAAGACTTCGCGAATTGCCTTGATCATCGCAGCGTCGGCGTCTGTGATTACACTCTTCGGCATCTTGTGACACATGGACCTCAAAAAAGTCTGCAGCAGCCACATGTATGTCTGTTCGGTCTCGTCCGAAACTATGGCACAACCAAAAACAGTGGTCTTCCGGTGATTTTTAAGACCAACAAAAGGTATGAATGGCATACCATAGCGGTTCATCTTGTACGTGTTGTCAAATACAAGCACGTCGCCAAAGTCCTCATAGTCATGACGGGACTGGGAGTCACACCAGAACATCCTATTCAAGTGTCCTTCCTTATCTAGCATATACTCGAAAAAGAAGCTAGGATCCCTCTGTTTCCTACTGGCCATGATGCCTATGGGTGTGGCAGCATCACCTTTTGAAAGCAGCTTCCTCTTCTCCCTGGCACAAAGGTTGTATATTTCACGCCTGGTAAAACCAACACCGCCATACCATACATGTTTGCTGATGAGGGAATCCATCATGTCGTGAATTCTAATCCCTGCAGCTCCCATGGACATTATCTCATGCTTCTGAAACTCTTTGATTTTTCTGTGGGACCAAAGAAAAGGTACCTCGTCCGGTCCTGCCAACATATGGCTATGCTTGTCCTCAAAACTTGCAACATACCAAACCCCACGCTTTTGGTCAAGCTTGACAGTCAGGTGTGCTTCGCAAAAGCAGCGTGTCTCGGCTCTGAGCCGACGGCTGTGCCCTTCCTCGGTTAGCAACTTGCTGTCACGTTTCCCTTGTCTAGAACAAACAAACCTCCTATAACGCATAAGATGTGCCTCGGTTTTGGTATACCTGACCTTATTCTTCCTAATGCTGAAACCATTAGCTTTAGCATAGCTGTTGTAGAAATCATACGCAGCATCCTGAGTCATAAAAGTCATGTCCATTATCTGCATGAACATATCCCTCTTATCATCTGCACTGGCAGTATCTTGGACATTCATTACCCCACCATCATCTGTCACCTACACAATCAAAACATAGCCATGAAAACTGTTTTGTATGGTTTAACATTACTTTCATAGAACATTGATTACACAAATACCTCACTCATGGTGACCAACGACTGCGAATCCCCAGAATCAGGTGCATTTGATGATTCGTCGTTAAGGCATGTCTCTGCGTCGGTTTCACCGTAATAGTCGTACGCATTATGACATTCGGAAATGAACTGAAAAATACAACACAAATACATAATTATTTATCATATAATATTCCAGAATGAATTCAATTTGCATGCCAATAAATTTTTTCACTTACGTACCTGACTAATGTAATCTTCATTTGAGAGCTCCGAATTGTTTTCCTGACCATCATCATGCTCATCCATCTACAATTTTCAACACAAAATTATAATGTTGTAGGATGGCACCAAAAAATTACAACATGGTAATGCCACTCACATTCAAATCTTCCCATTCGTTCCCATTCTCTGACTGATTTCCAAGATCTGAATTTTCATCATCTGACCAATCTTCTATCCAGTCTTTCAGCAGTTCTCCAAACTCCATGTCTACCATCATATCAGTTAACTCCGCGTCCGCCATTTCCTACAACAAATGATGAAAACATTATCAATGATGAAATATCTACACATAGCTCACCATCACGGATGTTATGTAAACAACCCCAACCGAGGCCGTTCAGATCTGCCAAACCAAGTCAGGAAGATGGCCACGGCACCCGTCGTGATCACTTTCAATCGCGAGGAGCAGCACTACAAAACCTAGCTAGATCTGTGATTACCTCTGCCGCCGGATACCTAGGTTAGCCACCACATCAAATAATGATAGTCCTGGTGGACACAGCCGGCGGCTACCGACACTGCGTGAATCCTACACTGAAGAAACCCAGATCACGAGGAGCAGCACTACCGGAACAAGATCCACGATTGCATACGCCGCCGGGTAGGTAGGTTACCCTCCCTGCTAGGCTAACCACTATCTCTGACGGCGGCAGTTCATTCGATGTTGCTGCGAGCGAGACTAGAGGGGTGTGGGGGGTTGCAGGATGCGGTACCTGTGAGCGCTGGAGATTCACGATGTTGCCGCGCCCGCTGTGCGATGAGATCGCCGGCGACGAGATAGCCCTGCGCGCCCCGCTGGAGATCTACCGCGTGAATTATGGAGCTGAGTGAATGCTCGCGAGATTGATGGAGCTGCGTGAATGATTGGATCCGGCAGGTCCTACGTGGTCGTGGGGTCGTGTGATGTTTTTTTTCGGACCAGGTACTGTACGTATACGGTGGGGCTATACAGGGGTTGGCAGGGCTAGACAGGGCTTGGATCTGGGCTACGGCGGGCCAGAAAAAAAACAAAATCACGGGGACAAAAATACCCCTCCGAAATTAGGTTAGGGGGGAGCACCGGAGCAGGGCTCTGCGAACATATTTATGGGCCGGTCAATACACATATCCTACGTACAGTCCATTCATCCAGAAAGGAAAAAAAACGTAAAGTCCACGAAGGCAGGTACGTTGGTGACCTAGAGATCGTCGCGTGCCTCGCCGATCCATCGCCGGAAAAGATGATGAAGGCACGGCGGTTCTTGAACGTGGTGATTGACAACTGCGACGGAGGGTCCCTGAGCCGCATCGTCGGAGAGCACGGAGGAGAACTACAGCGGAGTTTTGAAGCTGCCCAAGACAAAACTCAGGTTCAACACTTCCCCAGGCCTCGGCGGCCACATCATGACCTTCGACTTCTTGCCTTTCTACAGTGACACCGGCGGTGGCAGGGGCGAGGAAAGGATCCTCGGCGTCAACGGCAACGGCAAGGCATGCAGTGCTCTGCGACGTCGACACCGGCATCATCGAGATTATGCCCAGCCTCAACAAGCCCAAGGGGTGGGACCCCGTCTCCCTCTGCATCACCCACTCCACCGATGCCACTGCCGACCCTTCCCGGCGTCACACCGCCCAGGAGACGCATCACCCACTCCACCGATGCCACCGCTGACCCTGCCTGGCGTGACACCGCCCATGACCTCGATCACCCGGACGCGCTCTACGTCATGGACCACGAGGGCCGCAGCTTCGAGGCCCTCGTCTACGGTGACCCCGACCCGCCGCCACCATGCGAGTACATGGATTTCATAGATAGAAGACTGGTGGGTCATCCCCGACTTAGGAGCCCCCTGCTTGATCGAGTCGCTCGCATTGTTGAGTCTAGAACAAAAATGTTTTGAGTCTTAGGATTATATATATCGGAGAGTAGGATTCTTTTTACTCCTCAGTCCCTTCGTCGCTCTGGTGAAGCCTCCTGACGTAGATGTTTTGTCTTTCCTCACCTCAAATTGCACTAAATTTTTTTAGGATCACGCAGGTATCTTGGGATCGTTTCGATATTCTTATGACGAGAACATTGTTCTTGGTGCCTCCTGACATTAGGGGTTGTGGCAGTGTCTCGGGGAGTTGAGCTCCGAGGTGTTGTCGTCATAATTTTATCGTTGCAGTTCTGGAATACCTGAGTTTCGCCGACATCGAAAATCTCTTTTATGCAGTTGTTGGTGAGATAACCTCGACGCCACCCAGTACTTGGGAGTTCGGGAGTATTGCGATAGCTCGTATAACGGATGCTTTTCGAAGGTTGAGGTACACGATTTCCGAAGGTTTCTTGGTTATGTGTTGACGGATGGATACAGCTTGGATGTAGGAATTGTTAGTTTTGGGTGAGATATATATTACTTCCCCTGTATCCCCAACACTAGATTGCATAACCAGAAAGTTTCGGGAGTTTATAAGTGGGAATTCAAGTATCTCGTAGGATATCTTTCCAACAGACACATGATACGATATGGGATCTATCATATGTTTGTTTCCGGCTTATTCTGCAAGCCAATCCTTCGTTTTGTTTTATTTTTGGTATTCGAGTTGCTTCAAAGTCAAATGTTGATCCATACCTTTCGTAAATGGTGTTCTCATATTGGTGTGTGAATACTAATCCTTCTTGATCATCGAGGTCGTCATGTTAATTCTTTTCCAACCGGCATGCTTCTCTTCAAGTGGATCCGATCATTTCAACATCTGCGAGATCAATTCTAAGTTTTTTTTCTCAACGGTATCCATTCCATCTGCCCAAGTTGCCTTTGTTTTCGCGCCCTCCCACCTTTTTTCTTCAAAGACTCATATTTCTTAATCAAGTTCCTTTTATTGATGGGAAGTCTCTCCATTCTTTTCCGTCAATGTTCTTATCCAGTGATTCTCAGGAAGATACTAACGGAGCTTCAAGTTCATCATTCTCCATTCTCGTATTCTTTTCCGGTGGATTTAATTCAAGTTTCAGTGTTGATCATATCTCTTCCTTTCGTTTCACATATCTTCCCATGTGAATTTCTTATCCAAGGCTCTCTTATTTATTCACCTCTCCCAGTTCATATCCGGAGTGTTGAAGTTATCTCATAAGATTCGTGTTTTCCATTCCAAATCCGTTCAAGCTATTTGGGGATTGTTATCTCATTCAAGCCATTTAATTCTACCGGTGCAATCTCTATTTCAAGCAATCCTTCAATGATGTTTTTTTCGAGTGGGCCCTAACCCAAAGGTCTTTTCCCAGGATCTTATCTGACTCTTCTAATTATCAGGAGCGATTCTCAAATTCATTTTCAAGTTTGACGTAAGAATGAATTTTCATCAGTCACATGCCTTCTCCAAGGTTGTTTTCAAATTCTTTTCATCTTTGGCTCAACTTTTTTAGGTGTGGCACTGGCGCCCGCTCCCTCCGTCACCCATCGTGGTCGACGGCGGCGGCGGTGGATCCATCTCAGTCGAGTCGTGCGCGGTGCTCAACGGCCACGGCAGCGATGAGAACGCCTCCAACAAGAGCAGCAGCACCATTTGTGTCTCGTTCAACATTAAATCCCGTCATGAACGGTCAACCAACACCACCTACGCATTGATGTTGACACAGGAACGTGCAGAGAGTGGGCAATTAGATGTTGTCATTCTGTTCCAAACGTCTTGACACCTGCTTCGACTCCATGGTCTACAATATTTACTACTTCTTGCCAGCCTTAGCATCTGCAAGCACCTTGATTAATTCAGAGTAGTAACAACTATTTTATTTATTTTGTGTTATCCGAGTCGGTTGCAAATTAGGGGACTCATGATAATCGTGTGATTTATGAACAACTAACTTCCCAAGTATAACTTCATCATTGCGTATCTTCATCTTGGCAATTTTAGCAAGAATTGTGTATTTTAATCGCCCAAGGAGGATAGAAATAACAAGAAAAACAACAATATATAGATGCAGACCAAAATTAGACCGATACGAAGATGACTGAGACATTATCAAATTGGAGAATGGTGAAGGATTGATTAAATTATTACTTTTTTTTAGAACATGTAGATTTTTCCTTTTTTTTTGAGAAACATGTAGATTTTTCCTTTTGTGAAAAGCAATGAGCCCTTGCCGCAAAAAAAAGAAGAAGAAAGAAACGAGGCCAGCCCGTGCTCATGATAAGCCTGCCACTTGGTTATGGACCGGCTGGTGCATGCACCCACAGTCCACAAAACCGTCGCATATGTCTCAAAAAATAAAAACCATCGCGTGGAAGAGCATGACCTGACCTAGCCGTCGCGTGGTTTCTTCGTCGATTGATCGCCGGAAAAAGATGAAGGCACGGCGGTTCTTGAACGTGCTGACGGGCAAATACGGCGGAGGGTTGCTGAGCCGCATCGTCAACCCGAGGAAGCACCTCTTCTACCCCACCACCGCCGAGGCGCAGCAGCACCAGATCCAACGACATTATAGAGGATAAGGCGAAGGAGAAGGTGGGCACGCCGGCGGCCAGTATAGAGGATAAGGAGAAGGTGGGCACGCCAGAGGACGAGGACGAGAGCACGGCGGAGGAGAACTACGACGGCATCCTGCGGCTGCCCACGCCCAAACTCAGGTTCCAGACCTCCCGTCAAATGGGCGGCTACCTCACCAAATTCGACTTCTTGCCCTTCTACGGCGGCACCGGCGAGGGTGAGGAAAGGATCCTCTGCGTCCACGGCAATGGCATGGCCTCGCTCTACGACATTGATGCCGCCACCGTCGAGATGATGCCCCGTCTCAACAAGAAGCCAGATCCATGGTGGAACCCCGTCTCCCTCTGCGTCACCCACACCGCCACCGCCGCCGAGGACGATCCCGCCCGCCCCGATGCGGCCCATGACCCTGACCGCCCCGACGCGCTCTACGTCATGGACTCCAAGGGCCACAGCTTTGAGGCCTTCATCTATGGCGACCCCAACCCACCGTCGCCAAGTAGGTTCATGGATAAGTGGTACCAAGAGAGCATTCAAAGGAACAAGTGCGTGTGGCACTGGCGCGAGCTCCCTCCGCCGCCCATTGTCGTCGACGAGGCCAACAACTACCGCCGTAGAGGCTACGACGCCATCTCCGTTGAGTCTTATGCGCTGGTCCATGGCCATGGCGGCGAGGAGGATGCCTCTAGCAGCAACAACACCATTTGCGTCTCGTTCGAACCTACTAGTTCCACACGGGAATGGCCAGAGCGCAACCCTGCCGCCGGCACCTACTGCTTCGACACGAGAACCGGCAAGTGGACCAAGGCCGGCGATTGGATGCTGCCATTCTGGTACCGTGCTCTGCATGTCCCCGAGCTCGGTGACGGCTCAGCCTGGACACGGTCCGGTCCGGTCCGGTCCCGGTCCGAGCCGGCGTTTGGACCGGCCGCCGGCGGTCCGGTCCGGACCGGACCGAGCTGTCCAGCGAGCTCCTTTTCCCGGACCGGACCGAAAGGGTGCTGGCTCGGTCAAGCTTTTGAGGACCGTGTGGACCGATGCCACTAGTTCTGCTAGCTGCTGTTTAGGTCCTAGTTAGTTATTTGGGTCCTAGGTAGCTGCAGCTTAGGTCCTGGTTAGCTGCAGGTTAGTCATCTGTTGAATCCTGGATGAAACTGACGAACTGAATTTTCTGAATCTGACGAAACTGAATTTTCTGAATCTCCCAGTTCGTGTTCTGTATCCGACGAAACTGAATTTTCTGAATCTGACGAAACTGAATTTTCTGAATCTCCCAGTTCGTGTTCTGTATCTGACGAAACTGAATTTTCTGAATCTGACGAAACTGAATTTTCTGAATCTCCCGGTGCATGCCCACTTCCGGAGAAATCACTCGCCATGCAACGTGTGCATGCCCACCTCTTGACTTAGTTTCAGGTTAGATCAGGCGGTTGTGGGAGATCGTGGCATGGCATGATTTGAGCTCATGCAGCGGCAACATAGCTACGTACGGGTGGACGTGGGATGCCACTTTTCGTTCCTCTCAGTTGTAAGGGAAACATCTTGACCTGCAGCTCCTTTCATGGCACGATTTCGGCTCATGCAGCCGCAAGTTGGGGTCAAGGTGATGTTCGAGAACTCCAGATCGGCAGGAGTCTAAGCACGATAGCCATGGCGACTGGCGGCAAGAAGATGCGGCGCACGGGGAGGAGAGGAAGGAAGGAATGGGGAAGCTCGGGGACATGGTAGTTCGCCAAGGGGCTGCCGGTGTCCGCGACGACGAGGAACGGCGGCGGCGGTGACAGCGATCCCTCGGTCCGACCGAGCGGCTCGGTTAAAGACCGGACCGGACCGACATTTTTTCGGGCCCAATATCGCAGCCTGGACCGACCAGTTTTCCTACCGGTCCTGGACCGTGCGGTCCGGTCCTCAACGGGCCACGAGCGGGCCCAAAAGCCCGCTCGTTCCGTCCAGGCCTGGTGACGGCCTCCTGTTTGGCTTCGAGAATACATACTTCCACATACACTCATGCTTCAGCGTCGTGGACGTCTCCAGCGCTATGAGGATGGACGGGGCAACCCCGGCGCTGCGCCATGCGTGGGTCGAAATCAACACACCGTCGGGATGTCTAGAGCAGGACCGCGGCATGGTGTATCTCGGGGATGGCAAGTTCTGCATCCACAGGAGCTTCGACATCATGGAAACGGACGGATGGGGCAGTGGCAGCGAGTGTGTCGACACGGTGGACCTGCTCACCGGCATGGAGGTGGTGCGAGAAGGATCTAGACTCCGGATGGTCAAGCACAAGTCCAAACGTCTTGACACCCACATACACTCTATCCTCTAAATATAGTGTATTTCCTGGTGGCATCATATGCATGCAATTTAATTCGGAACCCTAGCACCTCTTTCATTTGTTTGTTTTTTGCATGTTTGAAATTTGCTGGCTAACAATAACTGTATGAACTATGAACACCTCCTTCATATAAATTTATCATTGTATCTCCAACTTGGCTTTTTTTAGCAATTCAGGTATCTGTGTTATTATTGTACTCCCTCTGCTTGAAAAAGCTTGTCTCAAGCTTATTCCTCAAATGAATGTATCTAGCACTAACTTGATGCTAGATACACCCATTTGAGGGACCACCTTTTTCGGGTGGAGGGAGTATGAAGTATGGAGTATGATCAACTCCTCTAGTATTTGAATGACCGAAGGAGCAGAGATATTGCAAGAAAAACAACAATTGAAGCGGACCACAATTAGTCGGATACCAAGAAGTAAGAGATATTATCAAATTGGAGAATGATGAGATTTCGATTCTATTATATGGCAACTTTGTGTACCAAAATAAAATGCCCACGCAGATTATCTGGCACTATATGCTGCAAATAGCGCAGCAACCTAAAATACCCAAGCCAATATATCCGGCAAGGTTTTCGCTCCAATATTCACCCACTTGGCTGAAAATGACTCTTGAGTAAGTTTCTATATGGCACGTGTATTATTTTGGTACCTGGCTGTGTAGAAATGAGTGGTATGCCCAAGTTTTCATTTGAAATTTTTTGAACTTGTGTGCAGGTTGGTTTGGTTGATTTAGTATTTTTCATTGCGTGTGGGTTTTTTTTTGTGGTGAAGTTCGTCTCCTGACTACTTCAGTGTTCTGATTGGTCGCTGTCGATCTTTGCCGCTGTTGGCCCGGGTCGCTTTCTCGCTTCAGATGCTTCATCGGTTTTGTAATTGGTTGCTGCCGATCTCGACCGTTGTATCTAGGCGCCCTTCTTTCTCGACGGTGCGCTTACATGAACTAATCTCTCCACGTGTCTCTGTGGAAGGCTCGCGTGAAATAGCATGGCCTGCGCCCACCACCGCTTATGCGGCCCGCGGCCAAGCCACCGCTGTACGGGCTTATAAAAGGCTCATGCGTTCTTTCGAGCTCACAACACCCATCATCCTTCCCGCCAATGCCCACGGTCGGTGCATCACCAGAGCCCCCACTGCCGGGCCTCATCTCCATTCGGCGGCACCTCCCCCCTCCTCTCCTCCGTCGCTGCAGCTTCATATGTCTTGGACGCGCCCCCTCCTCCCAGCCAGGCCCAGGCACTCCAACCATGACGCGGCGGCCGGATGGAGCCGATATGGCGTGGCGGCGGCTTCACAACGGCAACGATACCCATCGGTTCCCACTAGCACAATCAGGTTCGTCTGCTCTCCTCATCCTCTCTCGCGAGCACACCCTCAATGTCGGCCACCTGCAACAACTCAAAGGCTGAGGGCATCTTCCGGGTTGCGGGGCAGCCCCGCTCCAGCGGCCTCAACCTGCAGTTCTGGCCGACTGGGTAGGCCATCGGTGCAGTTGGCCCGGTCTCAAAGAAATACCCATGACGCATCTCGACGGGGAAGAAGCACCCGGCACAGGCGGCGGCTCTCGGCCAAGATCCCGGTGGTAGAACGGTGTCGCGGCATGCGAGGCCATCCAGTGAGCGACCTCCAGCACATGATGCGCGGCACAACGACGCACTCCGACGTGGCTGACCGTGGCTACGGTCCTACAGGCGCGCGCTACGTGGGGGCAACGACCTCCCGGCGCGTTCCCCCCGGGCGTCGTGTGGCGCTCGATCGTGACTCCATTGTCAGTGCTCTCCTGTGGCGGTAGCCAGCCGCTCTTCACGTGTTTCTAGCAGTCTGCATAGTGTTCGTTTCTAGCGTCGTGCCTTCCTTGGCGAGTGGCGGGCACGTCCGGGCGATCCTCTCCCTCCTGGTCAACCAAGGGGTGCGAGTACAGCGCCCGCGGTTGCGCCGTCGCGTCCATGTGTGCTCTATTTCACGTAGTCGGGGCATCGCACTCTCAGCCGTGACCTTCCCTGGCGAGCAGACGCCATGTTCACGCCGTCGCTTCACTCCCGGTCGACCAAGGCACACGGCAACGACGCTCGCCTCTGCACCGGCTGTGTGAAATGTGCATGCCAACGGTCTGCGATGCCGAGGGATGCCTCCGTGTGCTCCTGCGTCGGTTGCTGCCATAGTGCCTTTTGGGATTTGCCCACATGATCGATCACATGAAATCACGATGAACACACACGCACAAAAACTTTATGGCCAAGGGCACGTGTCGTGCCCGTATTTTCTTTATCTCTCCACGATGTTACAATAGCCATGGTCTGCCCGTGTATATATATACACGTTCAGCCAAGCCCTCACGTCCAACTCTTCCTACTTCTACTCGGACACCTACTTGGACCTTGAACCGGCTTAAACTCTGACTCACGTACTTAATCCCAGCCGGACTCTACCTACTACTCGCGTAGAGACACAACTTAATCAGCGAGCTAAACTAGCATGGACTCCTATACTTTCATCTTGAACTTGACTCAACTAGGAAACTATCATATCCTACACGTGCGAGCAGGGGCGGAGCTACGGGGGACGAGCGGGGGC
>NC_057810.1:728543339-728547043 GCF_018294505.1 Triticum aestivum
GTAATCTACTCCAGATAGATTTGCCCACAACCGAGTAAAATTGGCTAATTGGCCCCCCCTAACCAGTCCGTTCAAAGCTGGAAGCCCACAACCTTTGCAAGTTCTAGCCCATGTAATTGTTGGTCAGCCCACACTAGGAAAAACAAATGACCAGGTGTGCTAGCAGTTAGATACATCCCTTTTTATCCGTTTTGATGACAAGTATTTCCGGACGGAGGGAGTAATTTGCATAACAAGCTAAAATCTGAAGCGCACCATAGAAGATTTTCGACTTTATTCTATGTGTTTCAGGTGTAAGAGCCACGAGCCAAATTCAAACTAATGAAAAAACAACAACATTTTTCTAATTGAAAATACATATTATCTTATGCTCCTCTTAGTATGGTCATTGTCAAAAAAAAAAATCTTCATTGTCTTCTTCGCCCCCCCTATGGTCAAATCCTGGCTCCGCCCCTGCGTGCGAGGACTTAATCAAACCTAACAATCAAGATTATTTCCAACAGTGCCATGGTCCCTGTGCTCAGACTGAGATGCATCGAACCGGCGCCGGCCTGGGCGCCATCACGGGACGGGGAGCACCGCCGTGTGATGCCGACCCGAGGGCAGCCCTTCGTGCTGCCGCCGTGGTGCCGTGGGCTGCTTCAGTACAGGACCGTGTCGCTGACACATGTGTTTGCCATCGGCGGCGGCCAGGGCGAGCGCGCGTGGGAGGAGCGCGGGCTGCCGAGGCGTGTGTTCGACGCGCGGGCGACTGAGTGAACGCCCAACGTGTAATCTTGGCTCCTGAGTATCTGTACTTTTACGGGCTTGAAGCTATGTATCTTGTTGAGTAAAGTTAGTCTGCTGCATGGCAACCACGTATTTTATTAGTTCACATAGAGTTGTGATTGGCCAGCGTTTGTATGCACTAGCAAAAAGCTGATGTGACTACCTGCATGTGCATCTCCAAGGTGCTTTCAAGGGGTACGTACTGTATCAGGTTTTTTCAGTTGTGAACTTGTGATCGGCCTGGCTCATAGTTTATGTGTATATCAGTATATATATGGCTGATGCGTGCTAAGGCACACTTTTAGTTAGTTTTATTTCCTGATGAAGGGCAGTCGGGGACAATAGATAAAGGTTATTTTATCTAATTCAAAAGTGACATATTTCCAACTTTGTTTAATGATGTCAAGACGTTCGCAAATTTGAAAGTTGGAACACCTTGGCTGATAGAGAAAAAGATGAGCTCAAATGTTGTTCCTTTGTTATCAAACTCATTCTATGCCAGCCAGGTAGAATTGGGACCTAATGATGCTATAGCACCTGCAAATGGGGGTGCATGAGTTCATAATTTGTGGGACTACACCTCGGGATGGGAGATTTTGCTTTGTGTATTCTAGAAAGTGATTTTGCCGGAGAAGGAATGGTTATGTCAACATTTCAAAAGATGATTCAAATCCTAAAAGCAGAGCGCGTGGATATGGCTTTTACCAGAGCTCACGGGGTAGCTCGTCTACTGGTTAGTATTTTGGACATTGAGTTCGTGCCTGATGTGGTTAAGTGGACCTATCGAGGCTATATTTATAACCTAGTGATTGAGTTTGAGGATGAGAGCCTGTTCGCCGAGGCGGCTAATAGGACTGATGTTGATATGCATGAGGGAGATGACAGCGCGGGAGCGAAGGAGACACCAGTCGATGATTTTTGACGAGAGTTGTCCAAGGGACCGGGGTCCGTGTCTCAGACGACCGGGGATGGGATGGTCCCACCCTCCTTGGTGCCTACAACTTCTATGAGAATTGGGTCTTTCGAGCCTGCTTCTGCACCTCCGAGTCTATGGAGTGATCGGGTGGAGTCTGACGAGGCTTTTGAGCTCGCGTTGCCGGCTTTGGTTTTTGAGGATGCTGTGAGCCCCGTTCTTGGGGCCTCGCCGATATCGGTCAAGGGAGAGGAGGAGGAGGTTAGGCAGGTGGCCACTCCATCACGTGCGCATCACGTGGACTCTCCTCAGGACGAGGTTCCGGTGGTGGAGGTCTTTTCTTCGGGAGGGGACCCGGGCAGACGGCCTCAACTCTCTCTTCTCCTATCGAGGTGCAGGCGCTGCAGGGGGCAGAGCCGCCTTCTGAAGGGGACTCGGGGCAGGTGGCCCACGTGTCCTCTTCTCCTCTCGTGGTGGACGAGGTCTCGGCGGTGGCAGTCTTACCTTTGGGAGGGGGTTCGGGGCAGGCGGCCTCGGAATGCTCTTCTCCCATCGCCTTGCTGGAGCTGTAGGTGGCGGCTCCGCCATCAGGAGGGGGCTCGGGGTAGGTGGCCTCGGAGGCCTCTTCACCTGGGGCGCCTAGGGTGGACGCCCCTCCTGTGCTGGGTGGGGAGTTAGGGCAGGAGGCCCATGCACTCCCTTCCCCCGGTGCGCTACCGCCTCCGAGCTGTGGGGCGGCGCCGGCGTGTGCCTCTCCGCCTGGCGTTACCGCTGGGGCTGACCGGCTTCGCATTTGGGGTGAGGCAGGAGGTCCCACCCCGGGAAGGATCTCTTGGGAGGAGGTTATTGCGTTTGGCGGGATTCCAGATCCATTTTCTGAGGGACGACGGTTGAGCTGCCGTCTCCAGGATCATCCGGAGGTTAACGACATTCAGCAGCGGTGCGCCATGAGGGCGACCAAGCTTTGTGATGTGGAGGTCACTACTGGTATGTCAGTCAATACCTCTAACTCCATTTTGCATTTTTCTAATGATGAGATTATTAATAATGCAAATCAATTAGGAGTTTCACTAGGTAGTAATGATAGTGAAATTTCAAATTCTGTTAATGATATCATGGATTTAGAGGCAGAGCGGGCTTTAGAGATGATTCGTAACATAGCAGCGGTTAAGCCCACGAGTGATTCCAACTTTGATGCTTTGGGGGTCAGGGTGCTCGATAATTTTTGTGCGGATCTTATACCTCCCCTACCTGAGTCGGAGGAGGAGGATGATACATCTGAGAATGTCGTGGTTAGACCTTCTGAAACTAGTTGTGAGGACCGGCTCGAGAGTCAGAACATTCCTAAACGCAAGTGGAAGCGGAAGGTGTACCCGGTGTCCGACGTGCGTAGGAGTGCTAGTGTGACGCCCGAATAATTAGGCTATAGTAACCCCACGTTAACGATGCCACGTCACCTCGGATTACTGTTGATAATCTCGCGTTAGTTCGAAACGATTCATATTCAAAATTTGACTTTAAGTTAAACAATTAAAGTTTAAAAAAGTCAAAACTAAATTGTTCCTAATGTGTCAAATAATCCTTAGTAAATATTGGTGGATAAATTATCTTTTAATAAAATATTTAAATGCACTAAAGTAATAGAAATGACAGCAAAAACAATTAATTAGATGCCTTTTATAAAGTTATAATAATAAAACTAAATTAGTAGTGTGCCAAAATAATTGTGGCAGTGGACTGATTAGTAATACTAATTTAGGTGTTGATTGGGTATTTTATAAAACTAAAATAAAAGAAACTTTAAATGAAAACAGTAAAGAAAATAAGTAAAAAGAAATAAAAAAAGAAAAGCAAACCCCCCATCACTGGGCTCCGGCCCAGCAGGCCACCAGCCCAACTGGGCAAAGGCCCAACTGGCCGGCCCACCCACTCCCTTAATCCCCTGGTGCCGAAACCCTAGGCACCGACACCCCCCACTCCCCCCACTCGCGCCCCAACTCTCCCTCCCCCCGATCCCCTCCTG
>NC_057810.1:728547382-728548819 GCF_018294505.1 Triticum aestivum
GGATCAGGATCAAGCCCCCCACTCTCTCTCGCCCCCCGCTCGATCTGTACAGCCCGCTACCTCGCTGCCCCTGACCCCGGCGCGCCGATGCCGCTCGTCGTCTCCGGCGCCGCCCGCTACCTCGCCCCCGCCTCATCGACGCCACACCACCGTTGGACCTCGCCGGACGCCATCACCGGAGTGCCTCCCCGTCGCCTGGTCGTCTCCGGCCTCCTCCCCGCGCCCCGTTGCACCGTACCCTACGACCCGCCGTGAGCCTCGCTCCCTCCCCTCTCCTTCCCGCGACCCCACCTGCTCGCGCTCGTCGTCGCGGCCCTCGCACCGCCCA
Organism: Triticum aestivum; assembly: GCF_018294505.1. Lineage (NCBI taxonomy): Eukaryota > Viridiplantae > Streptophyta > Magnoliopsida > Poales > Poaceae > Triticum > Triticum aestivum. Next base: position 728,547,711 of record NC_057810.1, read on the forward strand.
TCGCCCCACGCGCTCCTGGCCACCATGCTGCCCGCGCCCACCGGCGTCGTCCGGCTTCCGTGCCCGTGGTCACCCCCCTGACGCGGCGCGCCCGTTGGCCGTCCACCACGGCACCCGCAACCGCGCGGTTCTGCCGCAGCCACGGGCTGCTCGCCCTTCGCCTAGCTCCGCCATGGCCTCATCCTTCCACCTCCCCTCCTCGCGCTCACTGCCGGCAGCGGCTCGCCGTGCCTCGCCGTCCGCCCCTCTCTGTCGCCCCCTTGCCGCGCTGCTCCGGCTGCCGCCGTGGCCGGCGGCCCCTTGTTGGCCTCGGGCCTCCAAGCGGGTGCACGTTTCGCCCGCGCCCGTAACCGCACCCCCCGAGTGCCCGTTAAGGCCCCTAGGGCCTATGACAAACGGGGCCCAGCCCCAGAACATTTTTTAAAGAAAATAAAATAAAAATGAATTAATAAGATTAATAATTAATTAATTAACTAAATTAATTAACTTAATTAATCATGTTTAGTTAACCTAATTAACTATTGTTAATTAATTAAACGGTATTAAATTAGATAAATCATGTTTAGTATAAACAGAGAATGACATGCAGGACCCACACGTCAGATTGACCCAGTCAACGCCCTTTTGACTACTGACGTCATGACGATGTCATCATACATTATTCTGGATAATGTTGATGTAAAATAATTGAATAAATTCTAAGAATGAATAAATCTTTTAAAATTAATATAAAATAAACCGTAGCTCGGATGAAAAAACTTTGTACATGCAAGTTGCTCAGAACGACGAGACGAAACCAGATACGCAGCCGTTCATCCGTCACGTGTCCCTAGCATAGTGAACCTGCAACATTTCACCTCCGGTTCATCTGTCCGAAAACGCGAAACACCGGGGATACTTTCCCAGATGTTTCCCCCTTTCGCCGGTATCACCTCCTACCGCATTAGGTCACCGCTAGCACCGCTTATTGCCATGTTATGTTCTGTGATGCCTTGTGTGCTACGTATTTACTGTTTCTTCCCCCCTCTTCTTCTCCGGTAGACCTCGAGACCGACGCTGCCGGCGACCCCCAGTTCGATTACGGTGTTGACGACTCGTCCTTCTTGCCC